>NC_051209.1:9789090-9846813 GCF_015220075.1 Falco rusticolus | reverse complement strand
GCCATCAAATGGCAAGCAGGAGCCCCATTGTCTGCAAAAGGCGGTTTGAAGCTCAGCCCACTCAGCATTCCAAGGAGGGGGTTGTTAACACAGATGCAGATGAGCTCAATAAGAATGTAGATAAGGAGCCTTCTGACAAGGACGTGCTAACTCTGAAAAGAAACAAATTGTTGAAGAGATAAGACTCAAGGATACTAGAAATAGGAGCTAAAGAAGGATAAAGGTAATTGTGATAGTGGGAGATCACGACCTCCTACTCAAATGCCCGCCCCCCCCCCAAGGAGGCAGATCCCCCGCTTGGGGAGCATGTATAGTGAATTGAAACGGAGCTGTATCTTTAAATAGAAGCGGGAAAGAAACTGACCAATAACGAGTTAGGAGGCGTAGAGTTTGGGCGGAACTAACCAACTTAATTGTATGAATGTGCACTGTGAGTTGAACTAGGTGTGTAAGTTTGGAGGAGAGATCCTTCTTGCACCTAGTGCTGTAATAAACACACTGCTTTTTAACTCTGAGTTGTAGAGTGTGATTCTGTGTGTCACCCCCCCAATACACAACACATACCCAGCCAGCCACACAGATAACAGACAGAAACACTCAGCACTTGCACTAACAGTACAAATGGCCTCATCTTATTCCCCTTTCTGGCTGATCAGGATGATGGCCTGCTAGTGGGAATATATATGTGTGTGTGTGTAAAAATATATTATAATTTTATTTCTTTTATAATAGTATGTTTTTATATAAATAAAACCACGTGTGTGTACAATTTAGATCTCTCCAGTAGCTGGCCCCAGGATCCCAGTCTCCCCAGTTGCTAGAACTTGGACATACGAGCCTTTGAGGCCACAGCCCCACTCCAGTTGCTGGTAGACCTCCTCACATAAACAGAGCTGGCTAGGACTCCTCTGGTCCCCTAGTAGCAAATCCCCCTGTGATCTCACCCTTAGAGATACACCTGGCTCCCAGGTTCCTTCAAGTACTTGCTGACAAGTCTGGCTTGATCTTTTCTAGTGCTCACATACTTACACACCCATACTTGCTGCAGGTGCTGGCATTATGGACACACAGGCCCCTGTGACCTGAGGTTCTACTCCAGCTGCTGGTATTCAATTTACTCACTCTGGTCTCTCCAGTTACTGGCACCACAGACACACGAGCCTTCTGACCATGGTCTTATTATCCTGGTGTGCAAGAGCCAATCCATGCACTGAGTTGAGATATATGTTTATTGCATGTCTGCAGAGATGGGTACTAGGTGCTAAATCCACAAGGCTAGCACACCTCTTAACACACAGTAAAACACTTTATACACTTTGAACAATTGCTTATAATTACGTTTAGTCACACTTAATTCTTATTGGTTCTTACAAGCCTTGTCTCCATTTAAAGGTACAGTATTCTTTTTTTTTCACTGTGCATGTTCTGCAGGGAGGGGGCTTTGTTAGTAGGGGGCTTTCTTTGCTCAAGGGTGGATCTTTTAGTATGATAATTAGGATAGTTCACACATAGTTCCAGTAATTTTCTGCTTGGTCTCATTATCTATTTGGTTCTCCTTGAGCTTATCTTGTTATGCCCCAGCTTGACCTATTTATGGTGTCTATCCCTTCTCCCAAGGCCATGTTACACCAACTTTCTGTAACATCCAATGTCTTTCAGACTCTCTCCTGTTCTTCACTATAGATATTTATATATTTTGTCTAAATGTCAAGTTAAATAACAGACTGGCCTTCTATTAATCACATATCTGCAAGCTGGTTGAGTACACACCCACCAATTATGAGAAGGGTTTTTTTCAAATTTGGCTAGTAAAATTCCATCTTCTCTGATGTCAATCAGTTGTTCTTGAAAACTAATCAGAAGGTGTTAGATTTTTATGTTTTTAACAAATGGGTTCAAAAGCTGCTGAAACTCTTCATTTGGAAGATTTTTAAACAGGTTAGAAAATTCAATTTCCAAGTTCAAGTGTGCAGATATGATAGTTTTTATAGGTGATGCACATTGTTTTTGGCATCAAAATAATGTAAGAATGGAAACATTTCCAAACAACCTTTTTCAAAATGGTCTTTGCATAGCACAAGTTTCTTTTGAAAAACAGTTATTTTCTCAGTCATTGTGATTGTGTAGGCTTTTTTTTCTTTTAAAAAATATCTGCTGAGTAGCATGCTACTGACAGCCACCTGTCATCACAGAAAAGGTCAGCAAATTTGGAACACCTGTCTGACAACTCTTTTAAGCACTTTGCCAGGAGATAACCAGTGAACTTCTGCATGCTACAAAAGATTTTCATGGTCAATCTCCATCTCATTACAAAGTATTGTAAAGGTTCTGTTATTTAAAGGTCTTGTTTTTATAAAAACAACCACATCAATGACATCCTGTAGCACTTTGTGCACTTCTGGCTCCAATTTCTTTGCTGCAATAGCTTGCCTATGAATGATGCAGTGAATGAATTCCACACTATTTCTGTAACCGTACCCCAGAATCCTTTTTTTATTCCAGCCAAAGTAGCTGCTCCATCAGTGGTTGCACTTGCAGAATTTTTCCATAACACATTATTTTATTAAAGAAGTAATTTACTGTTGAGAATATATCTTCTCTGGTACATCTTTCCTTTAGTGGCTCACAAAAAAAGTAGTAGTTTGTGTATTTTATTATTGAAACAGAATCTAGCAAGTACCGTAAGCTTAGACATGTTAGAAACATCTGTCCTTTTATCCAACTGTATAGCCAACCTCCCACAATGTGTAATTTGTTCTAATACTTGTTTCTCCAAATCTTCCATTAGTTTAGTTAAAACTAGATAATATAATTCATAAGTCCACTTAACCGGGCACAGGTAAACTGTAATACATTGCAGCATGCTGAAAACAAAGACGAGTGAGGGCGCCACTGTCAGCCCCTCTGCATTGTGGAACACCTGCTCTTCCCTTAGGATACCTTACTTACTGTATGTGATACGGGACTGTCTGACATACAGACGGATGGAGTGAGGGCGCCAGTGTCAAACTGTATATTAGTAAAGCTTAATTTGGTTTTTTTTTTAGATAAAAAAAAGTATAAATGAAAGTTCTAATATTTTCTTCCTGCTCCTCAACAGATCATCTTGCACACCCCACTTTGGAGACCCCTGATCTATGAAACAGTGTGTGCATTAAGCTGTACGTTAGAAAAAAAAATACACCCTGAAACTGATGCAGACTTATGTAGCTACATTTCTTGACTGCAGTGGCAGTGTTGACATTTCTCATTGTGGGCTTCTAAGCCTAGTGCTGCTGGGAATGCCATTTTGGAACTGCAATTACCATTACATAGGCATGAAATATGCTTTAAAAAAGCTGTAATCTCAGCAAATATTCTGAAATTCCTTATCAAGTTTATGAATTGAAAATAAGTATGTTATTTCAGTTTCACTGAACATTTTGATTGTCCAGAGAGGTACAAGGAATATGCAGGGTGTCCATAGTCCTCTGACAATTTCTAGTTAATGTAATATGGGTTCTCAAATTTCACTGTTCTGCCACAGTGTTTAAACGCCTAGGAAATGCTTGCTTATTTAAGACAATTGTCAATAGGAAACTTAGTTATGGAAATGTGAAACAACTTCTAAATGATCTAGTACATCCTTGTTTTATTGTTAAATGTCTACTGGGACTTTTTGAATGTATACATAATATCTTTCTGGTGTTGGAGAATGCTGCATTTTAGGTTGAGAAATTTAATTTAGGTACTAACCTAAGCTGAACTAAATGACTGGAGAGTGGGTTCCAGACAAAAGGAATTGTGTAAATGGAGCGGGGTCCAATGAAGCTGTAATAAGGAAAAAATGAGTGGCACATGTTTGGGTTTTGTAGGAAAAAAAAAAAAAAAAAGGGGAGGAAATGGTACAGCTTTTAGGGATATTTTTTGAGAAGAAACTGCTGTAACAGAGAGCACATATATCTTGATGTGTAGGGGATGTAAGCACCATTTCAATGGGGAGATAAAAGCGCATAGAATCCAGTAAAATTCAATAGAGATGTGTTTCTTAGGGATGGAGTTATTAATATGTGTCATGGTTTAACCCTGGCTGGCAACCAAGTACCACGCAGCCGCTTGCTGACTCCCCCTCACCCGGAGGGATGGGGAAGAGAATCGGAAAGGAATATAAAAATCAAGGGTTGAGATAAGAACAATTTAATAGGTAAAGCAAAAGCTGTGCATGCAAGCAAAGCAAAGCAAGGAACTCATTCACCACTCCCCATGGGCAGGCAGGTGTTCGGCCATCCCCAGGGAAGCAGGGCTCCATCATGTGTAACGGTTACTTGGGAAGACAAATGCTGTAACTCGAAACATCCTCCCTTCCTTCTTCTTCCCCCAGCTTTATATGCTGAACATGATGTCATATGGTCTGGAATATCCCTTTGGTCAGTTGGGGTCAGCTGTCCCGGCTCTGTCCCCTGCCAACTTCTTGTGCCCCCCAGCCTACTCACTGGTGAGATAGGGCAAGAAACAGAAAAGTCCTCGACTCTGTATAAGCACTGCTCAGCAATAGCTATAACATCCCTGTGTTATCCACACTGTTTTCATCACAAATCCAAAACATAGCCCCATACAAGTTACTATGAAGAAAATTAACTCCATCCTAGCCAAAAGCAGTACACTTTGCCACATAAATCCAATACAACCATGAAGATAAATATATGGACTGTGTGTGATAACAGATTGGTCTGTACATGACTGTGCCTTATTTAAAGCTTAATTTACAGTTATAATCAGTACCCAAAAAAATCTGTCCTTTGTACAGACAATAGAACCTTTGTCATTGAGGGTGGGGGTGGGTGGGGAGTAAATGGTATTTAAGGATTGCTGTGATCTAAACCAGAGTATATTACCTTTTACAACCTCATTTCTGCCCTCCTGCATACAAGTACATAATTTACTAGTAAGTGCTTTGTATGCAATTTCACTATATTTCTAAAGTATCTCCAATATTTTTAAATTAATACTTGTACAGCTACATAAAGTTATTGGTCTTCAAGAAGCATCTGCTGATGTCTTTTCCCATCAAGGAAAATTGTTTCTTTGGTCACTGTTGCTCACAGGGTAGTTGCTTATTTAAGTGGGTGCAGCGAAAGAAATTATGTTCTGCTTTACAGGATCATAGAATTGTTGAGGTTGGAAGGGACCTGTGGAGACTGTCTAGTTCACCCCCACCCCTGCCAGAGGCAGGGTCATCTAGAGCAGGATGCCCAGGACTGTGTCCAGTTGGGTTTTGACCATCTTCAAGGATGGAAACTCCACAACCTCTCTGGGCATCTTGTTCCAGTGCTTGATCACCCTCACAGTAAAAAAGTTTTTTCTTATGTTTAAATGGAATTTCCTTGTTTCAGTTTGTACCCACTGCCACTTGTCCTGTCACTGGATACCACTGAAAAGAGCCTGGCTCTATTTCTTCAGATCCTCCCTTCAGATATTTATATACATTGATGAGATTCCTCCCTGAGCTTTCTCTTCTCCAGGCTGAAGAGTCCCAGCTGTTTCAGCCTTTCCTCATAGGAGAGATGCTCCAGTGCCTTCATCATCTGTGTCCCTGCATGTCTCTCTTGTACTGTGGAGCCCAGAACTGGTCTCACCAATGCTGAGTAGAAGGGAAGTATCACCTCCCTTGTTCTACTGCCTAATGCAGCCCAGGATGCTGTTGGCTACCTTTGCAGCCAGGGCATGTTGCTGGCTGATGTACAACTTGGTGTCTGCCAGGACCCCCAGGTCCTTCTCTGCAAATCTGCTTTACAGTCGGTCAGCCCCCAGCATATACTGGTGCACGGGGTTGTTCCTCCTCAGGTGCAGGACTTTGCACTTCCTTTTGTTGAACTTCATGAATTTCCCATCAGCCCATTTCTCCAGCTTGTCAAGGTCCCTCTGGATGGCAACATACCTGTCTCGTATCAATACTCCTCCCAATTTTGGATCATCAGCAAACTTGCTGAGGGTGCATTCTGTCACATCATTCAGTTCATTAATGAAGAGGTTAAATGGGATCAGACTCCATCTGGATGTTCTGCTACTGATCACAACCCTTTGAGGTCAGCAGTTCAGCTTCTAATTCGCCTCACTGTCCAGTGCTCTAGTCCATACTTCATCAGTTTGTCCATGAGGATGTTGTTGGAGACAGTGTTGAAAGTCTTGCTGAAGTCAAGATGAACATTATCCACTGTTCTCCCCTCATCCACCAAGCCAGTCATCTCACTGTATCAGGCTGCTGTACTGGATTTAGGTGGTAATGTTTTGGTAGCAAAGGGGTGGGGGCTGGAGGGGTGGCCTCTGTGAGAAGAGGCCAGGGGCTGCCATATGCCAGAAATAGCCGGTTCCAGCTGGCTCTGTAATGGCTCCACCACTAGTCAAAGCTGAGCAAATCAGTGAAGCTGGTGGCACTTGAATGAAAACATTTTAGAAAGGGTAAAATGCTGCACAGATGGGGGCAGGGAGTGTGAGAAACAGTCCTGCAAACACCAAGGTTGGAGAAGGAGAGGGAGGATGTTCTCCAGGTGCTGGAGCAGATATTCCTCTGCAGCCTGTGCAAGTTTTGGGAGATCACAGTGGACCAGGAATTCCCTGCATCCTGTGGAGGGGACCACGGAGGAACAGGTGGATATTTCCTGAAGGAACTGTGACCTATAGAGGCCCCATGCTAAAGCAGATTTATCCTGAATGACTGCAGCCTAGGGAGAAGACCCATTCTGAAGCAGGGGAAAAGTGTGAGGAAGAAAGAGTGTCAGAGAAGAACTGCTATGAACTGACCACAACCCCCCTATACCTCCTGCACCACTTGCAGGGGGTGGGGAGAGGTAGAACAGTCAGGAATGGAGGAGTGAAATTGAGCCTGGAGAAAAAAAAGGGTGGGGTGGGGGGAAGGTGTTTTAGTTTTTGTCTTTGTTTCTCAACATCCAAATCTATTTTAATTGGCAATAAAATTAATTTTCTGGAAGTCAAGTCTGTTTTGCCTGTGACTAATTGGTAAGTGAACTCCCTGTCCTTATCTCAATCCATGAGCTTTTCCATCTTATTTTCTCCCCCTGTCCTGTTGAGGAAGAGGAGTGACATAGCGACTGGGTGGGGGTGTGGCAGGCAGCCATGGTCAACCCACCACAGCTATTACGATGATTTCTGCTTCATAAATCCTTGCTGACTACTTCAAATTGTCTTCTTATCCTCTATTCATTTAAAAAAGGTTTCCAGGATGATTTGATCCATCACCTTCCTAGGGACTAAGGTAATGCTGATCAGTCTTTAGTTTCCTAGACCCTCCTTCTTGAAGATAGGAGTGACACTTTCTTCCAGTCCTCAGGAATGTTCCCCAATCTCCATGATTAATCAAAGATTATCAAGAGTGGCCTTGCAATGACATCAGTCAGCTCCCTCAGCACTCATGGGTGCATCTCTTCATGTCCCATGAACTTGTGTATGTCCAGTTTGTTTAAATATTCCCTAACCCAATATTCCTCTACCAAGGGTAAGTTTTCATTGCTTCAGACTTCTCCTCTAGTCTCAGGGGCCTGGGATTCCCCAGGGCAAATCTTCCTAGTAAAGACCAAATCACTGACTATTCTCAACCTTTTCCATGTCCTTTGTCACTAGGATCCCTGCCCCCAGCAGCGGGTCCACATTTTCCCTAGTCTTCCTTTTGCTCCTGATGTGCTTTTGTCATGGTTTATGTCAGGACAGACCAAATGCATACATTAATTACTGCGCAATAATTGGATCTGTGTGAAGGAGTTTGGATATTTATTGCCTCTGTGAAAGTATGATTAATAACACAAAGAACACTTCAGAGCTACAGAAAAGTGATTACTCTACTTTGCCTTTCCTTGCTGACTGGAGTGGCAGTTGTCAGTAGCCAGGAGAAGGGTGCTGAGTGTGCTGGTTCTGGTTGCACGAGCTTGGTCCCAGGTATCCCTGGAGATCCTCTGCAGTCAGGCATCTCCAAAGGTAAAGTGCTGCTCCCCTTCAGGCTGAGGTGGATGAGTTTTATGAGGTGGATAGCATCTTCCAGATTGTCTGATTTTTATTGGTTGGTGGACCACTCTGAGCTGTCACTCAATTGGTATAGTGAGTTGTTGGGCAAATATTCTTGTATAAGTTTAATCTTCCTATTTCTGCCAATTATGCATTTTTATCACAACACCTGTCTAATTGTGCTTTATCTAACAAAAGTTATATCTCTAACAACTAAAAAGCAATATACCAAAGGTCAAACTGTAGGCCTATGACATTGGACTAATTACTTGAACGATATCAGCTCAGTAGGAAAAGACAACTTGTAGAAGCAATTCTTATTGCCTTCACATCCGTCACCAGATTCAAATCCATATAGGATTTAGCTTTTATAACTGCAACCATGCACTCTTGGACAGTGTCTCTATGTTCCTCCTGAGTCACCTATCCATACTTCTACTTCTTTTACACTTCTTTTTTATGCCTGAATTTAGTCAGGAGTTCATTCATTTAGTCATCCTTCCAACTTTTCTTGATTTACTGCTCATTGGTATGAACCAATCTTGACCTTGGAGGAGGTGATCCTTGAAAATGATCCAGCTCTCCTGGATCCCTTTTCTCTCCAGGGCTGTATCCCATGGGATTCTTCCAAGCAGATTCCTGAAGAGGACAAAGTCTGTTCTGAAGTCCAGGGTTATGTTCCTGCTTTATGCCTTGCTCCCTTCTCTGGGTGGAGGAGGGTAAAATACAGCAAGTCTCTTCAACTATAAGGATCAGCCAAGAAGCCTTCCAGGCTCTCCTGTTTTTTTTGTTTGTCACTGCAGGGAACAACAAATGAACATGGAGAAGAGGGGACAGTTGGCTGCTATAGACACATTGGGTAAGAGTGTCGTCTAAAATGTTAAGATTGACTCATTACAGTTCTCCCTGTCTCTGTGATTTCATCTGTGTTTCAATCTGAGGCATAACTTGATAAGGGAATTGGAGCTGAAATGCACATTTGTGTGTGGTGGTGTGGTGTCTCCCCCCAATCTCAACTTCTGATAGTGGGCATCTGAACTGGTTTCAGCTGGGATGGAGTTAATTATCTTCTTAGGAGCTAGTACGGTGCTGTGTTTTGACTTTGATGTGAGTGAGACACTTCAGTTCCTCAGGCCCTGATAGCAAAAAGGCTGGAGGGGCACAAGGAATTGGGAGGGGACACAGCCAGGTCAGCTGACCCAAACTAGCCAAAGAGGTATTCCATACCATGGGACGTCATGGCTGGTATATATACCTGGGGGGTTGGCCGGGGTGGGCAGATTGTTGCTCAGGGACTTGCTGGGCATCTGTCAGTGGGTGGTGAGCAGTTGCATTGTGAACCACGTGTTCCTTTCTTCCTTTCCTTCTGGATGTCATTCTTTTCCTTCCTCTTTTCATGATAACTGTTAATGTCATCATTGTTATTATTGTTCTTTCATTTTTATTCTATTTCAATTATTAAATTGTTCTTATCTCAACCCTCGAGTTTTACATTCCTTTCCGATTCTCCTCCCCATCCCTCTGGGTGATGGGGGAGTGAGCGAGCGTCTGCGTGGTACTTAAATACCAGCTGGGGTTAAACCACGACAGCATCTAAAATACCCTTGTTTTACCCCTCAAGCTTCTATGTTGATGCTCAATATTAGAACTATTTAGAAAAAAGTATCTTGTTTCTGTTTATATTTTAAACTACTATTTGCTTTTACTCTGTCTGAAGCAGTTCTCCTTTGGGGAATATTCTTCAAGTGAAAAGTCTCCTTAACAATACTGAAAGATTTTGGTCAGGCTAGTAAAATTTATTTTGCAAGAGTCATTGCTTACAGAACACAAGCTTTCTCCATTAATACTCCATTAGAAACTAAAAGGGGTCCTCCTAAGAACAATCCAAAGCCAATCTATCTGGCTGCTGTTCTTGAAATATGCACAGTTTAGTGTTTTCTACTGCTCAGAGCTCTACTTTCATTACAGAAATCTATTCATCTGTTCAGGTTAATACAGAACTTCATATGCGCAGCCTGTTCATACACTATTTAGTTTCAGAAAGCTACCTCTAATGTCTTCATGTTTGTTTAAGCAAACAGTGTCGAGAGAACTTTCTGAAGTGTGGAATAGAACTGACTATCTTTGGAGTAAAAAATCTGTTGTCTTGGTCTCTGGCCAATGCATAATGATAATTATTGCACTGATAAGCTTAGCCTAAATAGGTGAACCTAATTTTGGAGAAGAAACTACAAAGGTCAGGTTGATTGCTTAGGAAGTAAATTTAAGAGACAAATTTATGCTTGTACCTCACAAATTCTATAATTATTTACTAGATTGTGCTACCTCCATCTTTGTATACAGACTTAGGTAGAACCAAATGTGTTTCCTTAGCAATGAAGATACTATAAAGCACATATGAAATAAAGTGTTTGTTTTTGTACTGAGTCTGCTTGGAATGGAAACAACTTCCTTCATAGCAGCCCATACAGTGCTGCCTTTTAGATTTGTTAACAACACACCAATGTTTTAGCTATTGCATAACAGTGCTTGCACAGCATCAAAGCCACCTGAGGAGATGAAGACACGGACTCCTGAATCCAACCAGAAGACCTTTTATTAGTCCAAAACCCACGTTTATATATCCTTGTTCGCTGTTCACACGCACCATACTAAAATATCATTGGTTAATCAATACTGTTCACACACTTCTTGGCTACATATAATTGGTTAATTACTAAGCTACAAACACACTGAACTTATTGCATTTTTTTTTTCTCTCTTCCTTCTTATCTCTGTGAGTTTCATGTTCTCAGCCAGCCGTTGATGTGGCATGTGGCATCATGCATCTGCTCCAGTCTTGCTTCATATCCCATTTTTCTTCCAGGTGTTCAGCCAACCTGATCTTACTTTCTTTCTTCTTTAGCCTTCAAGGTCCTTTACAGGCATGGTGGCCTCCAGCACTTGCCATAAAGCTCTCTACAGCCACCTTTGATTCTCACTCTGATGCCCATCCCCCATCCCACACCCCAGCCACTTGCTCACTCCCCCCCCCCCCCCCCCCGAGAGATGGGAAGGAGGATCGGAAAGGAATGTAAAACTCAAGGGTTAATATAAGAACAATTTAATAGGTAAAGCAAAAGCTGCACATGCAGGCAAAGCAAAGCAAAGAATTCATTCACCACTTCCCATGGGCAGGCAGGTGTGTCCCCTCCCAATTTCCCGTGCCCCTCCAGCCCTCTTGCTGGCAGGGCACAAGGAACTGAAAAGTCCTTGACTTAGTATAAACATCACCCAGCAACAACTAAAAACATCAATGTTCTATCAACATTGCTCTCACATCATAGCCAAATCACAGCACTGTACTAGCTACTAAGAAGAAAGTTAACTCTATCCCAGCTGAAACCAGGACAGTATCCACCCCTCATTCCATACCATTTACGTCATGCCACACTTTCCAATACCACCTCATTAACCACCATCACCCTTCCCATCCTTTGATATAATACACAGATATCATCCCCCTAGTCTATGCACCACCCCTGTAAAAATGTCTATAAAATGTCCACAAAATGTCCTTTGAGTTCATTTAGTCCATGAACACGATCTCTTATGGTGGTCACTCAGGAGAAGAGAGGTTGTGTGTTGTATGGGGTTATTTGGCATCAAAGCCAGCTCAGGTTGGGTCACTGCTGCACTTGCACTGCTTCTTGCAAGGCTTGTCCTCCAATGGTTCAGGTGGTTGCTACTATACTTATTCCTATAACATGAAACTCAAACCATGGGTTACAACAATTTAAAGGTATATCCATTACAATATCTACCTATGGAAAGTTTGGACCACCCCACAGGGTTTAACATTGCAATGAACTCCTCCCCTTGCCCCTGCTCCAGCTTGGACTTATCCACAGACTGCAACCTGCTCCAAGTGGAGCGTCAGCTATGAGCCACAGTCTCTCCAGGTATACCTGCTGCGGCATAGACTCATCCACAGACACAGTCACTTCGAGGTGTGTGGATAACTGGCTAGCTGAAAAGGGTCACATAGACATAGTCCAGCTGGCTGGACAAAAATGCACATCGCTCTCAGCTTATCTGAAGTAAAGCAAAATACACTGTCTTTGGCTGTCCTTGTTACACAGTAACAGGAAGATTTTGGTGGGAAAAGAATGTTGCAGATGGGAACAGAAAACTACAGAAGAGAAACTAGGGGCGGGCTTGGTATTTAGGCAACTAACCAATAATGAGCTTAACTTTTGTAATATGTATGAGCTAATTATAACAAGGCATAAAAGGTGACTGTAAGAGACAATAAACAAAGTCTGCTGATCACTCATATTGAGTGACTGTGTCTTCCCTCCGTTGCGACAAATGGCGCCCGAACAGGGACCCTAGAGAGGGCTGAACCTGCGAGCCACGGTTCGACAGAGATTCGGGTACCGGTCCTGAAAGCAGCGCAGGAGGCGGAAGGGCACAGTCCCCGCGCCCGGGAGCACCTACAGAGGGTCCCGCCGGCCACGCGTCGCCGAAGTCTCGCAAAGGCTGCAACAGCGCTGACGAAGGTATGGAGAGACAAGCGACGTACGATTCGCTCATATGCTTTTTAGAAAAGCGGAGCGTTCGGGACATAGATTGTAAAAAGGAATTACCCGGGTTATTAGCGTATGGGATAGCATCCGGGACCCCCGCGGCAGCGGCGAGCGGCGGCGCAGCCCGGCAGGCCCCGTCCCGGCCGCGGTTTCTCTCCAAGGCGGCACCCCCCCCCTCCGATCGGCGCCACGGCGATGCAAGCGGCCAAGCGAGCTGACATCTGGCTGCCCCCAGAGGTCAATCGGATCCTTTATATTCGGAACCTGCCGTATAAAATCACAGCGGAGGAAATGTATGATATCTTTGGGAAATACGGACCTATTCGACAAATCAGAGTTGGAAACTCTCCTGAAACAAGAGGAACAGCTTAAGCTTCTCAAGGAAAAATACGGACTTGATTACAAACCCACCAAAAACAAACAAACAAACAAACAAACAAACAAACAAACAAACAAACAAACAAAAAAGTGCTTCAGATGTCCCCTACAAGAAATGGGTTTCTGCCTTGAACTAGCAAACATCTCTGTGCTTAAAGAGAAGCCTTTTTGCCTTGATGGAGATAATTTATGCTGTATTCTGTATTTATGCTGTATTCTGAATGTGGAAATTGGTTGGGACTAGGAGGCTGTCTTAAAGGCATTTTGCAAACTGGATTATTTTTTTTGATCATTATTGTAATAATAGTTTTTTGATCAAAACCAGCCAACATTATTTGTAAGCATTAGGCATATCTGAAGAGAATGCCTTTATTTGAATCAGCAGTTAAGGTGTAGTTTAGTCTGATGCTGTGGTTTTATCTGCTTCTGGTGAATTTTTGAAGTGATGAAATCAGAGATACAAGGTATACTAAGAGTTATGAGGTAATAAGGTAATAATCTAAGTAAGGGTGCTGTCTTTTATATCTACAAGTGCAATATGCTTTTACGTAGCAGAGAGAAACTTTAACAATACTGTTGCTTGAGCGAGATGTGCATGTGACAACTTGGGAAAAGGGATATCACAACTGGAGTGCAACAGTGTTTCTACGTCTGGCAGAGTGAAATCTTTCAAGCCCTGAGTTTAGACAGTCTAAAATAAATTGTTAGTATTCAGAAAACCCATCTTAAGCCTCTTTTGCTTACATAGTGTTATGGAAGTCAACTGCTATTGTAGAGAATTAATGATTTTTTAATACATATTAACAGATACTACTATTTTACCTTGAGGCAGTTGAGTGAGAAATACTCACGTGTAGCATTTGAGGGAATGTCAGCATAAATCACACTTACAGTAAGACTGCATTTTTAATTACTGTACTCGTTAAGATTCGATGATGCCATAAGGCTAAGGCCTTTTATCACAGATCGGTTCTGAACTAAAAGGTGTGTGCACATGTAGATATGCACATCTGTGTTATTTTCCTTAACTGGCTACAAAATAATATAATTAGTTTGGGGACTAGATATTGGGAATTTGTCTATTATACTTCTGTTTGTTAAGGAACGTGCATAACACACAGCACCCATGTAGGCTTGGCTTGTGGCACAGTTGTCAAATTTAGCATAGACATTCAGAGAGATAAGCAACGTACTCTTCTTGTGTGTATCACCTACAAGCCATTATGGCTTAGTGTGTAAATCTGTATGTAACTATTGAAAAATCCCCTTATGAATGTATATAGCTTAGAACTAATTTTTCCCCTTTGCTAATTCTTTGATATCAATGAGGTATTCTTCAGAAAATGTATGGACTGGTTGGTTGCATAAGGGCAGTTGTTATTTGGACAGAAAATTGTTAATGGTCAGGGATTTTCCACTAAAATATTTGCAAATATTCCTAGTCAAACATCAGTTTGGTTTCTTTTTGGGTTTTGAGCTTGCATTAGTCCATGTTCAGAACTTTAAAATTACCTTTGAATTTTTTAAACTTTTATATCACTGGAACAGAAAGAGCATCGAAATTAAAGCTTCAAGCTAACTTTATTTTTCAAGTATTTCAGGAATTATACTTCTGAACTGAGATTTTATAAGTTGGCTGTGTATTTTCCTGTGTTAAAACGCTGTTATTGAAAATGGTCAACCAAGCCTGTGTCGCCCAAAATAAAAACGGGGGAATTGTGGATAACTGGCTAGCTGAAAAGGGTCACATAGACATAGTCCAGCTGGCTGGACAAAAATGCACATCGCTCTCAGCTTATCTGAAGTAATGCAAAATACACTGTCTTTGGCTGTCCTTGTTACACAGTAACAGGAAGATTTTGGTGGGAAAAGAATGTTGCAGGTGGGAACAGAAAACTACAGAAGAGAAACTAGGGGTGGGCTTGGTATTTAGGCAACTAACCAATAATGAGCTTAACTTTTGTAATATGTATGAGCTAATTATAAGAAGGCATAAAAGGTGACTGTAAGAGACAATAAACGAAGTCTGCTGATCACTCATATTGAGTGACTGTGTCTTCCCTCCGTCGCAACAGAGGTGCACCTGTTCCAACATGGCCTTATCCATGGGTCATGACCATAGACCTGCTCCAGCGTGGCCTTACCCACAGCCACAGTCCCTTCAGAAGTAAATCAGCTCCATCATGGCCTTATCCCTAACCACAATATGTTCAGGGCTATACCTGCTCTGTCATGGGCTTATCCATGACTACATACTTTGAGGTGCTCCAGCATGACCTCATGCACAGCCACTGATGCTTCAAGGTGTACCTACTGCAGCACGGACCTATCCACAGCCACAGATGCTTCGAGGTGTACCTTCTCCAACATGAACCTGTCCTTGGGTCACAATCCCTTCAGAGGCATACCTGCTGCAGCATAGACATAACCATGGCCACAGACGCTCTGAGATATACCTGCTCTCAGGGGTTTAGATAAGAACAATTTAATAGGTAAAGCAAAAGCTGCGCACGCAAGCAAAGCAAAGCAAGGAATTAATTCACTACTTCCCATCGGCAGGCAGGTGTTCGTCCATCCCCAGGAAAGCAGGGCTCTATCACGCATAACGGTTACTTGAGAAAACAAATGCCATAATGCCAAATGCCCCCCCAACTTACTTCTTCTTCCCCCAGTTTATATACTCAGCATGACATCCCATGGTATGGAATACCTCTTTGGCTAGCTTGGGTCACCTGTCCTGGCTGTGTCCCCTCCCAATTCCCTGTGCCCCTCCAGCCCTCTTCGCTGGTAGGGCCCAAGGAACTGAAAAGTCCTTGATTTAGTATAAACATCACCCAGCAACAACTAAAAACATCAGTGTCCTATCAACATTGTTCTCATATCATAGCCAAAACACAGCGCTGTACTAAGTACCAAGAAGAAAATTAACTCTATCCCAGCTGAAACCAGGACAATAGGCTAGGTGTGGGCAAGAGTCTGGGAGGGGACACAGCTGGGACAGATGATCTGAATTGAGCAAAGAGATGTTCCATACAATATAATAGAGATGTTCCATACAATATAATGTCATGCTCAGCAATAACAATAAAACTGTGGAATGGGGAGAGTTTTTCCAACGTAGCCATTGCTCAGAAGCTTGGCTGGGCATGAGTCTGCTTGTGGGAGGAGGTAAGTGATTGCCTTTGCATTACTTGGCTTTTTTCCCCTTTATTAAACTTATAAAACTATCATTAACTTGACCCATGAGTTTTTCTTGCTTTTGCCCTTCCAGTTCTCTTCCCCCATCCCACTGCAAGGGAGTGAGGGAGCAGCTGGATGGGGGAAGCATTGTTGGAATATTACTAAACATGAAGGTTGATTAAGGATAGTAAAGCCTGTTGTACTGGTCAGTAGGTTACTTCTGGATGGTTTATTACCATCTAACTGCACTGTCCTGAGCTAATTATGAACACTACCTGTATGGCAGTAAATACAATGTAAAATTTTCCCAACTTTGTATCAATGTTAATATGCAATATTTTACAGTAAAGAACTTGATTTTTAGTACTAAAGCATGTTTTGCTGATTGACTGGATACCAAGAAAAAATTAATTCCAAGTCAAATGCAAGAATAAATGCAGTTTATTATATTACAATATAATAAAGGAAAACAGCATGCAATATGATAAAAGGAAACAGTACTAGTTATTATGCACAATATGATAAAAGAGCAATAGGAGCAAACCATCAAATTATTACTGCAAAGCATTACAGAGACTAAGAAAAAGATACATCACCAATTACCACCTTAACATCATCCACTTTGGCTGGGAAGCCCTGTTGCAGCCAGCACCAGGAGTCTCTCAGTAACTGGGAAATTTCCTATGTGGTGCGTCCACCCGTAGGTGAGACTTCTGGATCAGTCCCAGAGCTTGCCTGCCTTTATACTCAGTGAAAGACAAAAATAGTTTACACACCTAGCGTATGCAAACTTTTAAGTTTAGGCTAAGTGCAGGCGTGCACTATCTCATGATTCGTAAGATTCACACATGCCAGGGACGTTGGCCAGATGCCCGAGCATGGTGGAGTTACCCTCATGACACAGCTGCACACAATATCGATTGTCTGGATGGCCCTGCTCACATATTGCTTGTTCAGGGGAAGATGGGGAAGTTCAGTGTGTGCCTCAAGGGGATTTGATTTTGAGTGAAAACAGCCAATGAATTGAATTGCGTGATGTTAGTTGTTACATAATATTATATATTGTCACTTCTATACAACTATTAATACTGAGCATCTTGTGGCACCAATCTCTACCACTTTGGATTTGAAGATGTGAACCTGACTCCTCTTCAACTACCACACCAATGAAGAATGACTTTGGTGAAACCAGATCAGTGCAGCTGTAATAGAATCAGAACTGGCTTCAAAATGCAACAATTCAAAACCTCGTACCATCTACCCTGCCTAGAAAGACTGTTATAAAAAATGGAGCCCAACATCATGGACTAAATGAACTCAACGGACTTTAGAGGGATGGTCCATAGACTAAGGGAATGATATCTGTGTATTTATATTAAAGGACAGGAGAGGTGATAATGTATTGGAAAAGGTAGCATGATGTAATTGGTATGTAATAAGGGGTGGATACTGTCCTGGTTTTGGCTGGGATGGAGTTAATTTTCTTCTTAGTAGCTAGTGCAGTGCTGTGGTTTGGCTATGATGTGAGGACAATGTTGATAGGACACTGATGTTTTTAGTTGTTGCTGGGTAATGTTTATACTAAGTCAAGGACTTTTTTGGTTTCTCAGGCCTTGCTGGTGGGAGGGCTGGAGTGGCACAGGAAATTGGGAAGGGGACACAGCC
Source organism: Falco rusticolus (assembly GCF_015220075.1). Lineage (NCBI taxonomy): Eukaryota > Metazoa > Chordata > Aves > Falconiformes > Falconidae > Falco > Falco rusticolus. The sequence goes on along the minus strand of NC_051209.1, from coordinate 9,829,027 downwards.
AGGACAGCTGACCTGAACCAGCCAAAGAGGTATTCCGTACAATGGGATGTCATGCTTGGTATATAAACTGGGTGGGGAAGGCCAGGGCCAGCCGATCGTTGTTCAGGGACTGTCTAGGCATTGATCAGCAGGTGGTGAGCAATTGCATTGTGCATCATTTGTTTTCTTTCCTCCCTTCCCTTTGGATTTCATTCCTCTTCCCCTCTCCCTCCTTTTCATTATAACTGCTATTGTTATTATTGTTGTTGTTCTTTCATTTTTTATTTTATTTCAACTATTAAGTTGTTCTTATCTCAACCCTCAAGTTTTACATTCCTTTCCGATTCTCCTCCCCATCCCTCTGGGTGAGGGGGGAGTGAGCAAGCAGCTGCATGGTGCTTAATCGCCAGCCAGGGTTAAACCATGACAGTTCTTTACTGTCCAATGTGGGGCATGAAGGGTTGAGATAACAACAGGTCCAACCAGACTGTGTTAGAACAAAATTGTTGTCAGTATTCTTTGTATTGAATTAGTAGTCATTGGCCACAATGCTGAATTCTCTGCTTTTGATGTTGCTGCCTGTGGTCTCAGGGTTTCATTGTTTAATTTACTTACCGTATGTGTTCCCTGTTGTGCTGTTTGTTCTCCTTGGGACCTGTGCTAAAGTTATCATAGTGTTGAACTATATAGTGCTGGTTTATGATATGATGGACTTGCTGGTTGTAAAACTAATTTTGTCTGTGTACTCAGTGTTGTTTTTGCCCCTGTGTGTCTGGTGGTCCCTGAGTGGGAATGCCAACAACTTCTGGTTTGGCTATGTTTTTCTGGAGAGTCAGCCCAAGGGTGGGGTCCACACCTCCCTCCTCTCCCCAGGGCTAATTATTGAAACATTTAGAGTTTTTGGAAATTCTGAATATCTTTGGTCTGCTGGAAGCACCATAGCACAGGTCCTGACCCTATTGCTAGGAATACTGAATGTGGTTTTCATCTCCTGGACCTGGTGGAGATTTATTTTAACTACTCTACCCTCCATGGCAGAAACAACAGCTACTCCAGCCCCTGTGGTGGGCACTGCAGCTAGCTCAGCCCCTGCAATGAGTGATGCAGAAGGCCAACCTGTGTCCGTGGCCCCTATACAGAAGAAGAAAAAATAAATGGAAAGCAGCTCATTTGGGAAAGGAGGATAAAAGAGCAGGTCCATTACAGGAACAAGATGAAGAAGAAAAACAAGAGGTAACCTCTCAATCCCCATCTCTGAATGAACCGTGGGATATGAGGAAAGATTATGCCCGTCAATCAGGTGAACACATTATCACCTGATTGCTTCTATGCTGGGATAATGGGGCTAATAGTATAGAATTGGAGGGTAGGGACGCAGAGCAGCTGGGATCACTTTTTAAAGCAGGCATTGACAATGCAATTGGAAAAGGAACGTGAGCCCTCAGCCTCTGGAAGCGACTCCTGTCAAGCGTGAAGGAAAGATATCCCTACAAGGAGGATATCACATGTTACCCAGGCAAGTGGACTGCAATAGAGAAAGTTATCTGGTATTTGAGGGAATTAGCCGTGAAAGAGTTTATTTATTATGACCAGGACAAGCCACAGTCATCCATGGATCCCGCTGAAGTTCCATGCACATGACCCATGTAGTGGAAATTGGTACAGAGTGGACCATCAGCATATGCCAACTCATTGGCACTAATGAGTTGGAAAGACAATTCACCACCAATGGTGGATGAAGTGGCTCACCAACTCCAGGAAAACGAAGACAATCTCTCTTCCTCCCTCATCTTGGCTGTGGAGAAACTGGTCCAGGAAATCGATGAGGATAGATCCTACTCTCCTCCTATATGGACCTGCATCTCAGCTATCAACCGTAGACACCCTTCTGTTTGGGAGGGAGAATATAGGAGATATGCACCACGGGGCACCCTGTGGTTTTACCTGCAGGACCATGAAGAGGACATGAGGAGGTGGGATGGAAAACCTACCTCAAACTTGGCGGTATGGGTGAGTGAATTGCAAGAAAAACCAATCACAAATAAGGAGTTTTCCAGGAAGGTTGCTGCTCCAGTGTCCAGAAGACAGTTTTCCAGACAGAGTGATAAGGCTGACTTTACTCTTGATCCTGTGAAAAGGAATTCTAACCCATTCTGACAAGACATAAGTGAGCAGAACCACTCCATGCTACATCTGCTTCACACCACTTGCTGTCCTGGTGGGGAATCCTATGACCAGGATTAGGGGAACCCTGCCTCCAGCCAGGTGGAGGCCAGGGATAACCAGGTTTATTGGACTGTGTGGAACTGATGGCCTTGGACACAGGACCCACAGGAATATAAAGCTCTAGTAGATACAGGTGCACAGTGTAATGCCATCAAGCTATGAAGGGACAGAACCCATTAGTGTTTCTGGAGTGACAGGGGGATCCCAACAGATAAATGTATTGGAGGCTGAAATAAGCTTGACTGGGAATGAGTGGCAAAAACATCCCTTTGTGACTGGCCCAGAGGCTCCATGTATCCTTGGCACAGACAATCTTAGGGGAGGGTATTTCAAGGATCTGAAAGGGTATCAGTGGGCTTTTGGTATAGCTGCTCTGGAAACAGGAAATTAAGCAGCTGTCTGCTTTGCCTGGCCTTTCAGAAGATCCATTTGTGGTAGGGTTACTGAAAGTTGAGGAAAAATAGGTGCCAGTTCCTACTACAATGGTGCACCAGTGGCAATATCACACTGTCCTGGTTTCAGTTGGGATAGAGTTAATTTTCTTCTTAGTAGTTAGTACAGTGCTGTATTTTGGCTATGATGTGAGAACAGTGTTGATAACACACTGATGTTTTTAGTTGTTGCTGGGTAATGTTTATACTAAATCAAGGACTTTTCAGTTCCTTGGGCCCTGCCAGCCAGAGGGCTGGAGGGGCACAGGAAATTGGTAGGGGACACAGCCAGGACAGGTGACCCAAGCTAGCCAAAGAGGTATTCCATACCATATGATGTCATGCTGAGTATATAAATTGGGGGAAGAAGAAGGAAGGGGACGACGACATTTGGCATTATGGCATTTGTCTTCCCGAATAACCGTTATGCGTGATGGAGCCCTGCTTTCCTGGGGATGGCTGAACACCTGCCTGCCTGCCGATGGAAAGTAGTGAATGAATTCCTTGCTTTGCTTTGCTTGCATGTGTGTCTTTTGCTTTACCTATTAAATTGTTCTTATCTCAAACCTTGAGTTTTACATTCCTTTCCAATTCTCTTCTCCATCCCTCCAGGTGAGGTGGAGTGAGTGAGCGGCTGCGTGGTACTTGATTGCCGGCCGGGGTTAAACCACAACACACACCAACCAAGACTCCCTGATTCCCATCCAGGAGCTGATTCAACAACTAGAGAGCCAAGGAGTGATCAGCAGAACCCGTTCACCCTTTAATAGCCCCATATGGCCAGTGTGAAAGTCTAATGGAGAATGGAGACTACCAGTGGACTATTGTGGCCTGAATGAAGTCACACTGCCATTGAGTGCTGCTGTGCCATGTGGCGATTGAGGCACGGACTTTGCAAGGATGGTGAAGCAAAGACCTTTATTGTTAGCTAGTTACAGCTTTTATAAGTTTATACTCTGCACACAGGAGCAACAGGAGCTTTGGGGGCAGAAGAGGTGTGGATGGCGTTGCCATCATTGACAGTGTGTTGAGAAGAGTCATGCTTTCAGTGGAATTTACAGCCTCCCCTGGTTTAGCACTGTCAGTAGAATTAGTCGACACTTGGCGGAGAGTAGCCAGAATTTGCCACCAAGATGCTAAATGCATTCCCGACACGGAGTCCCCCTCTGCGGCAGCATCATACAATCATCTGCTGACTGCTTGCCAGGCAGGAATTTGCAAAGTGCCATCAGGTGGAAAGTCCAGCACTTTGTCACGGATCCATTCTAACAGAGTCACTAGCTGTGGGCCTGTCACAGCTCGTTGCTGAGCTGCAAGCAGCCATTGCAATACGTCTAGGCTTCACTGTTGATTTTGGGATAACTTCCCTCCCATTGTTCCCGACTGCTCACCTGTATTGTAGGTGATGCGTGCACAAAGTTTCCACGGATCCTGGTTCAGTCAGACTATGCCACTGGTTCGGGGCTCCGTGAGCCTCCTACTTAAGCCCCACATTGTCAAAGAAGTTGTCGTAGAATCTCCCTTTGATGCTGCATCAAATAGTATCTTTCCTGCTTCTTCCCAAAGCTGGGTGTGAAATGCTATTGTGGTATCCGCAGCATGTCCCTGCTTGCGCAGACAGACAAGCAAAAGTTTCACAGCTGCTTCGTCATACCTCACCCCTTTAATCTCCAGTATTTTCATCATTATGTCACATATTGATTTTTCTTCACTTGACATATGCAAACCCATAACGTCCCCAGCTGGTCATCTGTAGAGGTGATGAGGTCCAGACCGAACAGCTCTCTGTACTGCTGCTTTCTTGAGTTCAGCTGGGTGTTGCCACCAACTGCTCTATGGTCCGTGGCTTATTGACCACCACATCAGGGTCACCATTTGTGGTGATTGAGGCATGGACTTTGCAAAGATGGTGAAACAGACCTTTATTGTTAGTTAGTTACAGCTTTTATAAGTTTATACTCTGCACATGTGCTGCTAAAAGCTTTATTATTGGTCAAACTCTACTGTCCACGCACCCAGCTGCTGTTCACTATAGGCTGCTCTCTGCTGTTCACACTGTTTCCTTATCTTCTAGAGGTGAGATCACATTCCTCTTTTGTCTCTGTTTCATCCAGTTTTCTTCTCATATTCCCTCAAAGTTATTTACTTCTTTGCTGCAGGATCACATCTGCACATCGTCAACGCAAGGTCACATCTGCACATTATCAGTCAAACAAACCACTGTCTCTATACTCTATAGTACCAGACATGCTAGAACTTCAATATGAACTGGAATCAAAAGCAGCCAAGTGGTATGCCACTATTGATATTGCAAATGCATTTTTCTCAGTCCCTTTGGCTGTGGAGTGCAGGCCACAGTTTGCCTTCACTTGGAGGAGCATCCAATACACCTGGAATCGACTTCCCCAGGAGTGGAAACACAGCCCTACCATCTGCCATGGACTGATCCAGGCTGCACTGGAACAAGATGGAGTTCCAGAACACCTGCAATCTATTGATGACATCATCATATGGGGCAATACAGCAGAAGAAATTTTCAAGAAAGGGGAGAAAATCATCCAAATCCTTCTGCAAGCTGGTTTTGCCATAAAACAAAGTAAAGTCAAGGGACCCGCACAGGAGATCCAGTTTTGGGGAATAAAATGGCAAGATGGACGTTGTCATCTCCCAATGAGTGTGATCAACAAAATAACAGCTATGCCTCCAGCAACTAATAAGAAAGAAACTCAGGCTTTCTTAGGTGTCATCGGGTTTTGGAGAATGCACATTCCAAACTACAGTATGATTGTAAGCCCTCTTTATCAAGTGACCTGGAAAAAGAATGATTTCAAATGGGGTCCTGATCAACAACAAGCCTTTGAACAAATTAAACGAGAGATAGTTCAAGCAGTAGGTCTTGGGCCAGTTCGGACTGGGCAATATGTAAAGAATGTGCTCTACACTGCATCCGGGGAGAATGGCCCTACCTGGAGCCTCTGGCAGAAAGCTCCAGGGGAGACTCGAGGTCGACCCTTGGGCTTTTTGAGTCAGGGATATAAAGGATCTGAGGCCCGCTATACTCCAACTGAAAAAAGAAGAGATATTGGCAGCTTATGAAGGGGTTCGAGCTGCTTTGGAAGTGATTGGTACTGAAGCGCAGCTCCTGGCACCCTGGTTACCAGTGCTGGGCTGGATGTTTAAAGGGAGGGTTTCTTCTTCACATCACGCAACTGATGCTATGTGGAGTAAGTGGATTGCACTGATTACACAATGAGCTCAGATAGGAAATCCCAATCATCCAGGAAGTTTGGAAATTATTATCGATTGGCCAGAAGGTGAAGATTTTGGGATGTCAACAGAGGAAGAGGTGACATGTGCTGAAGAAGCCCCTTTGTATAATGAACTGCAAGAACATGAGAAGCAATATGCCTTGTTTACTGATGGGTCCTGTCGTATTGTAGGAAAGCATCAGAGGTGGAAGGTGGCTGTATGGAGTCCCCTATGACAAGTCACAGAAACTGCTGAAGGAGAAGGTGAATCTAGCCAGTTTGCAGAAGTGAAAGCTATCCAGCTGGCCTTAGATGTTGCTAAATGAGAAAAGTGGCCAATAATTTACCTCTGTACTGACTCATGGATGGTAGCAAATGCCTTGTGGGGGTTGTTACAGCAATGGAAGCAAAGTAATTGGCAACACAGAGGTAAACACATCTGGGCTGCTGCATTATGGCAAGATATTGCTGCTCAGTTGGAGAACCTGGTTGTAAAGGTATGTCATGTAGATGCTCATGTAACAAAGTGTCAGGCAACTGAGGAACATTTAAACAACCAGCAGGTAGATCAAGCAGCCAAGATTGAAGTGGCTGAGGTAGATTTTGATTGGCAACATAAAGGTGAATTATTTATAGCTCAGTTGGCCCATGATACTTCAGGCCATCAAGGAAGAGATGCAACATATAGATGGGCCCAAAATTGAGGGATAGACTTGACCATGGACACTGTTGCACAGGTAATCCATGAATGTGAAACATGCGCTGCAATTAATCAAGCCAAGTGGTTAAAGCCTCTTTAGCATGGACAACAATGGCTAAAATATAAATATGGGGAGGTGTGCAAAAATTACTTGGGGGGGAAGAATTAGAGAAAACTGGGCCCTAATAGAAGGACAGTATTACAGAAAGCTTTTTTAAGGTAAAATACAGCTATTGCCTTCAGAATGGTTGGCATGCATGGAATTTACATCACCACAGTTCCCTAAGCAACACACCCTGCCATCTCAGCACAGGAGTAATGGAGGGTGGAGCGGAATGGAGACATCACGGCCATGCTCTGTCATGCTCCCTGCAGGAATGGGAACTTGATAGCACCACACAGCTGATAAGCTGCATACCAGTTGTCACATGAAGAATCTATGAGATGTCCACTGCTGAGCCAACCATTGTAGCAAAATTAATTGCCTCAGATGAAATAATCTCATTGCAATACTAACGCACACCTCCATCTCAAAGTTACCTGCCCCCAAGATACTACTACACCTCACTGGGCATGTGATACTAGTTAGTAACAACAATATATATGACTAGAGTCACTCAAGCTCCACTTTAATGTGATAGAAATGGACTAATACTGGACTGAAACAAGTCCAAAGGGGGGGAATTGTTTTCTTAACTCCTGGATTGCCACACGCTGATTTAGTGTTAAAGCTAGGTCAAGCTGACTCACTCTCTAAAGTTGTTATGAATGAAGAGACTTCTAATTAAGGGAGGTAGCCTTGGGAAGGATGAGAAACAACGAACAGATAGTGATAAGAACACCATTATCTAAGTTATGCAGAAAGAAGCCTTCAAATAAGGAAAGTTTTGGCCACAGAAGGAGACAATCTGATAAGGTGTTGGAATCCATTCACATCAACAGAAAATTAGTTGAAAATAGGACAAAGGTAATTGTGGTAGTGGGAGATCGCGACCTCCAATTCAAACAGCACCCCTGAAAGAGGGCAAAACCCCGCTTGAGGAACATGCATAGTTAGTTGAGATCTTCAGTAGTGCTATCTGATGATGCGTACTAATTTGCATTAGAAGCAAGAGGCTTATAACTAATCCTGTGTATGATGAATGAATATGCAATGTACTATGAAGTATAAAAAGTGGACAGATGAGGGGAGAAGTTAAGGAAGACTCCATTGTAACTTCTGGGATCAGTCAATGGACTGAACCTGTCTTCTCTCCCTATGGGACAACTATTGGGTACAAACTTTGTCTTATGCTTGCTAAATAACTAACTCATGCTAGCTGTTATTAGTGATTGTAATTTGGTTGTGTATCATTTCAAGCTTGTTTTTGCAGACAGTCCCTATCACTGGCAATCACGAATCTTAACTTGTCACAATTTTATATTATTAAAGAGTGTTATTCTGTAAGCTGTTAGTGTTAGTTTATTGTAAGTGCTAACAGTTGCCAGAAGCAGGTAACATAAACAAAGTGAGAAGACCCGCTGAGGGGCCCCTCTTATGGTGTTGGCATGCTTCCCTGAGCAAGTTGGTTGAATTGCCCTCTGATCCAGCAGGACTGTTCAGTGAAGGGTCCCTATAATGGGATGCTGACAGACTGGTAAAGACCAAGGGTCTTGGCTTTCCTGGGGGGCTGATAGACAGAGTAAACACTAGGGGTTGGCAAAATCTCCCTCCCCTCTTTCACATGACATGCGTCTCAGCAGATTGACTATATCACACTCCCACAGACCTGCCAACACAAGTACCATGTGCTTCCAGTACTGTAAGCAACCACTGAATATTGGGAAACATACCCTGTGCCTCATGCTACACCCCAAAATACAATCCTGGACCTTGAAAGACAAGTCTTCTGTCAATATGGTGTTTTGCTGATTGACTGGATACCAAGAAAAAATTAATTCCAAGTCAAATGCAAGAATAAATGCAGTTTATTATATTACAATATAATAAAGGAAAACAGCATGCAATATGATAAAAGGAAACAGTACTAGTTATTATGCACAATATGATAAAAGAGCAATAGGAGCAAACCATCAAATTATTACTGCAAAGCATTACAGAGACTAAGAAAAAGATACATCACCAATTACCACCTTAACATCATCCACTTTGGCTGGGAAGCCCTGTTGCAGCCAGCACCAGGAGTCTCTCAGTAACTGGGAAATTTCCTATGTGGTGCGTCCACCCGTAGGTGGGACTTCTGGATCAGTCCCAGAGCTTGCCTGCCTTTATACTCAGTGAAAGACAAAAATAGTTTACACACCTAGCGTATGCAAACTTTTAAGTTTAGGCTAAGTGCAGGCGTGCACTATCTCATGATTCGTAAGATTCACACATGCCAGGGATGTTGGCCAGATGCCCGAGCATGGTGGAGTTACCCTCATGACACAGCTGCACACAATATCGATTGTCTGGATGGCCCTGCTCACATACTGCTTGTTCAGGGGGCTCAGGACAAATGCCACCTCCCTGAGCTCCCTGTCCAAGTTAAGCAATCCCTAATTAAAGACAAAGACTTTTTCATAAGTAGTAATCAATTTAATAAAATTTCACCACACATAGCACCCCAGAAAGAATTGAATCAGACAGTGGAACTAACTTCCAAAACAATCTCATAGACACTTATGCCAAAGAGCATGGCATTGAGTGGATATATCACAATAGATATGCGATGAAATAAACCGCTACAGAATGTACAGTTTGGCACCTGCATATCTAATTTTGAGGCCATCTGTTGAAACTTGTGTCAAGTGAAAAACATAGATGCACTAGTTAATTGCATTCACCAAAATGTAAACCTGTGTATTAGTTGGCCAGTTTGGGGTTGTACTAGAACAGGGATTTCCAGTAGGGCAAAAGATTAGTAATCTTACTGTCCTGCATGCATGCTAACTACCCATCTTCAAGATGAATGATTCTCCACTGGAACAGGTAGAGACAGTACCATTAAGATACAGAAGCTCAAAAGTGAAATAAAGCCTTCTGGCTAGCTTAGCCTTGCAAAACAGACTGAGAAGACGGATATAGTGGTACTAACATAGTTTCGTGGTTTAACCCTGGCTGGCGATTAAGCACCATGCAGCTGCTTGCTCACTCCCCCCTCACCCAGAGGGATGGGGAGGAGAATCGGAAAGGAATGTAAAACTTGAGGGTTGAGATAAGAACAACTTAATAGTTGAAATAAAATAAAAAATGAAAGAACAACAACAATAATAACAATAGCAGTTATAATGAAAAGGAGGGAGAGGGGAAGAGGAATGAAATCCAAAGGGAAGGGAGGAAAGAAAACAAATGATGCACAATGCAATTGCTCACCACCTGCTGATCAATGCCTAGACAGTCCCTGAACAACGATCGGCTGGCCCTGGCCTTCCCCACCCAGTTTATATACCAAGCATGACATCCCATTGTACGGAATACCTCTTTGGCTGGTTCAGGTCAGCTGTCCTGGCTGTGTCCCCTTCCCAATTTCCTGTGCCACTCCAGCCCTCCCACCAGCAAGGCCTGAGAAACCAAAAAGTCCTTGACTTAGTATAAACATTACCCAGCAACAACTAAAAACATCAGTGTCCTATCAACATTGTCCTCACATCATAGCCAAACCACAGCACTGCACTAGCTACTAAGAAGAAAATTAACTCCATCCCAGCCAAAACCAGGACAAAATCATAGAATAATTTAGGTTGGAAAAGACCTTTGAGATAAAAGTCCAACCATTAACCCAGGACTGCCAAGTCCATCACTAGACCATGTTCCTAAGCACCACATCTATGTCTTAAATACCTCCAGGGATGGTGATTCAACCACTTCCATGGGCAGCCTGTTCCAATGCTTGGCAACACTTTCAGTGAAGACATTTTTCCTAATATCCAATCTAAACATCCCCTGGCACAATTTGAGGCTGTTTCCTCTTGTCCTATTGCTTGCAACTGGGGAAAAGAGACCAACACTCACCTTGCTACAACCTCCTTTCAGGTAGTTGTAGAGAGAGAGCAATAAGGTCTCCCCTGAGCCTCCTTTTCTCCAGACTAAACAACCCCAGTTCCCTCAGACACTCCTCATAGGACTTGTGCTCCAGACCCTTCACCAGCTTCATTGCCCTTCTTTGGACACGCTCCAGCACCTCAATGTCTTTCCTGTAGTGAGGGGCCCAAACCTGAACACAGTATTTGAGGTGCAGCCTCACCAGTGCCGAGTACAGAGGGACGATCACTTCCCTAGTCCTGCTGGCCACACTGTTTCTGATACAAGCCCAGGATGCTATTGGCCTTCTTGGCCACTGAGCACACTGCTGGCTCATATTCAGCTGGCTGTTGACCAGCACCCCCAGATCATTTTTTTGTCAGGCAGCTTTCCAGCCACTCTTCCCCAAGTCTGTAGCATTGCATGGGGATGTTGTGACCCAAGTGTAGGATCCAGCACTTAACATTTTTGAATCTCATACAGTTGGCCTTGGCCCCATCGATCCACACTGTCTAGGTCCCTCATTACATCCTTCCTACCCTCAAGGAGATCAACACTCCCACTCAACATGGGTTTTTTTTCAAACTTACTGAGGGTGCACTTGATCCTCTCATCCAGATCGTTGATAAAGATATTAAACAGATCTGGTTCCATTGCTGAGCCCTGGGAACACCACTTGTGACCATCCGCCAACTGGATTTAACTTTGTTCACCACCAGTCTTTGGGCCCAGCCATCCAGCCAGTTTTTTTACCCAGCATAGAGTACACCTGTCTGAGCCATGAGCAGCCAGCTTCTCCAGGAGAATGCTGTGGGAAAACAGTGTCAAAGGCTTTACTAAAGTTCAGGTAAACAACATCCACAGCCTTTCCCTCATCCAGTAAGCCAGTCACCTTGTCATAGAAGGACCTGCCTTACATAAACCCTTGCTGATGACCTAGTTGTCCTGTACGTGCTGCATGATGGCACTCAGGATGATCTGCTCCATGACCTTCCCCAGCACTAAGGTCAGACTGACAGGCCTGTAGTTTACCAGATCCTCCTTCTGGTCCTTCTTGTAGATGGACACCACACTGGCTAACCTCCAGTCTACTAGGACCACCCCAGTTATCCAGGACTGCTGATAAATGCTGGAAAGTGGCTTGGTGAGCTCTTCCACCAGCTCACTCAGTACCCTCAGGTGGATCCCATCCGGCCCCAGAGACTTTTTTTGTGTCTGAGTGGTGTAGCAGGTCACTAACTGTTTTCTCTTGGATTATGGAGGCTTCATTCTACTCCCTGTCCCTGCCTTCCAGCTCAGGGGGCTGGAACAATTTGGTTTACTATTAAAAACTGACGCAAAGGCATTAGTACCTCAGCCTTTTCCTCAGCCTTTGTTACTATGTTTCCCCCTGCTTGCAATAAAGGGTGAAGATTATCCTTCATCCTCCTTTTGTTGCTAATGTATTTATAGAAACATTTTTAATTGTCTTTTATGGCAGTAGCCAGGTTAAGTTCTAGCTGGGCTTTGGCCCTTCTAATTTTCTCCCTGCATGGCCTCATGACATCCTTGTAGTCCTCCTGAGTTGCCTGCCCCTTCTTCCAAAGGTGGTAAACTCTCCTTTTTTCCCTGAGTTCCAGCCAAAGCTCTCTGTTCAGCCAGGCTGGTCTTCCCTGCCAGCTCATCTTTTGGTACATGGGGACAGCCTGCTCCTGCACCTTTAATATTTCCTTCTTGAAGAATGTCCAGCCTTCCTGGACTCCTTTGCCCTTCAGGACTGCCTCCCTAGGGACTCTGTCAACCAGGCCCCTAAACAGGCCAAAGCCTGCCCTCCAGAAGTCCAAGGAAGCAGTTCTGCTGACATACCCCCCCCTTACTTCTTCGAGAATTGAAAACTATTCTTTCATAATAGCTGAGCTCAAGATGGCCTCCAACTATCACATCACCCACCAGTCCTTCTCTGTTCACAAACAACAGGTCCAGCGGAGCACCTTCCTTAGTTGGCTCCCTCACCAGATGCATCAGGAAGTTATTTTCCACACATGCCAGGAACTTCCTAGAGTGTTGTTCCAGTCTGGGACAACCCGAGCTGGGGAGATTCGGTGTTACACCTGGAGTGAGATGAAGACACAAACGAGGTCAAATGCCACCTATGAGGAAAGTTTATTTGAGCAGTGTTGATAAGAAAAGAGTGTTAGGAAAAGGAATAAAGGATAGAAAAGAAGGAAACCTAGCAAGCAGTTGGGATGGAGTTGGAGGAGACAGTCACCACCATGGATCCAGCAGCGTCCCATTGGTCCATAATTTCCTTGTCCATCAGTGGTGGGGGTCTCTGGATCACGCGCACTGTTCAATGGTGCAGTCTTTTATCAGGTACTTGGGAAGCCCATTTCCCTGACAACAGCACATACTGCACGTCCGCGCATGCTCCCCATCTCGGATGCTGGTTCCAAGGGGCACACGCGATGGCTGCATGGTCCTTTGTCATGGACTGTGCATGCCTCAGCAGGCTGAGGTGGTCAGTTGTGTCTGGACATGTCTCCCAAAACAACATAGCTGTTTCTTGACCCTGGCCAATGTCTGTTTTCAGGTGGCTGTTTGCTCCTTGTCTGGTCCACAACAGCCGAGTTCCTGCCAGGTAGCTTTGCACCAAGCTCAGCAGGGATGCAAACAAGCTTTGAGACACTCGGCTCACAATATGGTCTCCTACAGCTGTTTCCTCTCTGCTGTGTTGTATTTCCAGAAGTCATCTGGTAAGTTGAAGTCCCCCATGAGAACAAGGGCCAGCGATCGTGAGACTTCTCCCAGCTGCTTATAGAATCTTTCATCTGTCTTCATCCTGGTTTTGTGGTCTGTAACAAACTCCCACCATGATATCTGCCTTGTTGGCCTTTCCCCTGATTCTTACTCATAAACACTTGACCCTTTCATCACCATCATCAAGCTCTAGGCAGTGAAAACACTCCCTCACATACAGGGCTACCCCACTGCCTCTCCTTCCTTGCCCATCCCTTCTGAAGAGTTTGTAGCTATCCACTGCAGCACTGCAGTTGTGTGTCATCCCACTAGGTTTCTGTGATGGCCACTATATCATAGTTTTCCTACTGCACAACAGCTTCCAGCTCCTCCTGTTTTTTGCCCATGCTGCAGGCATTGGTGTAGATGCACTTCAGTTTGGCTATTGATCCTGTCACCTTTTTTTGGGGGGAAGCCTTAATTCCTATGTGACTGTTCTCAGGTGCTTGTGTGGTTTCTAACTCATCAACAACTCTTGTGTCTTTGCTGCTGTGTGGATCTCCAATCCCTACCTCCCTCTGAGATGTCTAAGGTATTATGTGCATTAGTACAAAGACAATGAATCTCTGAGTACAGAAAGGGATCAGCAGGCCCTGGAGAGTATGTGGAAAAGGACAGCAAGGACAGTGCAACTGCCCTTAGCTGTGCAAGAGAGGAGAGGGCTGACCTTGTGCACTGAGTTCTCACCATGATGTCAATAGGTATTGGGCCAAAGCCAAAATATAAAGGGAGAAAAGGGATAGGAACATGTCACAGAATAAAAGGGAAAAGAGCTGAAAAAGCCCAATGTTGCCCTCAAGTCTGTTGGCAGTATAATCTGAAATTGTTTGCAATCAGCAAGAGGGTAGGGGCTACCTGCTACCTGAAGCAAGATGCAGTCTGAGCTGGGCACACAGGCTGTTCAACAGATGAAGGCAATCAAATGTAGACATGAGATTCACAGAAGAGAAGAAACCTAATAAGATGTCCTCTAATCAGGTCAATGGGAGGGGAAGGGCATAATTCAGAGCTGGATACTTCGCACCACTCATGCTTGATTTTGAGGTGGAGGCCCCACATATGTTCAGTCCTATAGCAGCTGCCAGATGAAAGGGAAGAGAGAATGGCTCCCTTGATTTTGCTGTACTCACAACCCAGCAGCCAGAACCCTCGAGGAATAAGAATGAGGAAGATACAGAGTGGGAATTCCTCAGAATTTCTTATATTGCTCTGTGAAATGGGTTAATGAAAAGTATTAGCAGAGACAAAACATGTCACTGTGGAAAAATGTAGAACTATTTTAGTACTAACATCCTATAGAGGAGAATCATTACTCAAGAGAATGATCCTTTTTATTTTTTCCAAAAAAAGGATATGCAAATGTTTAGTTAGTCATTTTAAATTATCACTTGTCTCTAAGGAGGTGAAAGTGGGTACCGTGCAACAATTAAAATAATCAGACACAAATCAAACTTATGAACTGGCCCTATTTCCAGTTCATAAATCCTTGGCTTGCTTCCCTTTTATGCAGAGTCAAGCATATTATAATTCATATCCTATGCTATAAATCTCACTAGGCCACAAGAGGAAGCAGCTTTCAGAGGTGCAGGCAGCCAGGGAAAGAGGAAAACCCCCTCCAATTAACAAAAATAACCACACAGGAGATCTTCATTCTTCAAAAATAACAAAGAAAGAGTGACACTCTCCAAGCTAGATGGGTGGTATATTTCAAATTTTGTAGCACGTAACCAGAAGGTTCAGCCTTCATGCTGAAGTGGATAGCAGGTAGATATTTATTTCCTCTTCATAAATGACTCAATTCACCAGATATTCCTGTGCTAATTTCCAAACCTTTTCCAAGGCTAACCTTAACACTTTCATTCAAGTGGAAGGCAAAAGTCACAGCTTTAACACTTCAAACTGGGTAAGTGAAGGGTCAGCTCCTCTGAAAATGGACTCCTTCAAAGAACATTGGCGGGTCAAGCCAATGCTGTAAAAACTAATCAACAGACAATGTTTCATACCACATTTCCAAGCCACCTGCTTTATTTCAGCACCTTCTATAGCACCTGTGCTTCAAGGCTGGTTTTCCTCCTTGTTTTTTTAAAAAAAACCAGGTACAACTCCCCTCACTGGCATTCTCTAACCTTGTGTAGAGGTGTGCCCCCCCCCCCCCGACCTTTGTTTCCATGACAGTGCTCAAGTGATAACCACCAGTAGCAGTCATGATGGCTGTATCCAACTCAAGACTCAAAGTAAATTCGGGGGACACAGATAACCACATGATAGCCAAGGGCTAATTTGAACAATGCACCCACCTAACCACAGTGCTGGTCAAGGTCTGACTCAAGCCAAGTTTATAAAAACTAACTTCTGTAGTCAGTATGCAAATATGACTATGAGTCAATTATCTTGCTCCATAAATACTGGACAGCCAAGGGCCCATTGAGCTCTCCTGCATGGCAGCGGGCTGCACGCCAGGATCTCCCCTTGAGTAGGGACGCCTCTCATGGTTACTCCTTGAGGTTCAGATATTCCTTGCCACAACAGATTCTCAGTAAGTGATTAGTAGCATGCTAAACTTTGAAAATCTTAGCTAAGCGGTATGAAGGACTGATTGTACACATATAATCCTTTAGATATAAACCATTGACCAAGTCTGAGACTAAGTCTGTATCTAGCCACACCTAAACTCCCCTCTGAGAAGGAGTCTAGAATGCAAGGGGGTCCTTTCTGAACCTCATGACTCAACGGGAGGGTCTCCCTGACAGTTTTGTCTGACCCTGTCCTATGTGCAGTAAATAATCAAGTGTACCTTGCCATCAGATGTTGTTAAACCACTGTCGCATTTCCTATCAAACTTTGTTAAATGGCTGTTTCATACCCATAAACATATTGCTACTTCTCTCTTACAAGTGCGTCACTCCATCTGCGACACCTTGGTGAAGGAGTCTGTTCACTTAAGCAGACTGCTGTGAATTGAAGCCTATTGCAATGGATTTTACTTCTCACAGGAGCCATTAACACAGAATGCTGTATTTTCTGCATCAGATGAACCTGCATGCCCAAACAGACCACTGGCCCCCTCACTCTGATGTACAATTATACACTGAAGTAACATTTCTGGGTCAGACAGATAAAGGCACTGTGTTGTGTGACATCTTGAGGGTCACATACTCATCTGGTAGAAGGAGATATTGGTCTGCCCCCCCCTCATATTTTTGCTGGTGCAGAGACTTCTAACGGGATGGAGTTACAACAATATATTTTTTTTAAATCACTGCTTAGTCCTCATTCAGTTCATAACATGATTTCAGTGGGAATTTCCCTTCTTTCTGGACTGAAAATGGCAGCTTTCTTTAGAACAAGTCAGAATATCATCAGCAACATTTTTTCTCCTTGAATACTCACAAATCACAGTGAAGACTCTAGAGGACATTTGTCTTTTAAAATGTCACATCAGGGTATCTGTGAACAGTGTGATCACATCAGACTGGTGTCCCTTACTGCCACATGGTTGTAAGACTGATTTTGCATTAGACACATGCACCTGTATGTCAGTGTGCAGAGGGCTAGTACTTTTGCCCATACTCCCTGACTCCCTTGGAAAAAGACACCCAAGTGGTAGAATAGCCAGTGTACACTGGCATCCCATCACTATACTCAGGGCAGACCTAACTGCCACACCTGAAAGAAACCTGAAACCCTGGGCAGTACGGATGCAGCCAATGTGCACTGATTCACCTGAAGTATTCAAGTTCACATCAGGTATTAAACCTAATGGCAGTGTCCAAAGACTCAGTTATAATTTCCTGGAGTCCCTGTGATCAATTTATGGAATCAGGGAAACAAGGGGAGTGACAACAAAGATGTAACACTGAAGTTTATGCTCACTTTGGTATCTTTGTTCTCAAAGCAGGCCTTCTCACTTCCTCCATGCGCTATGGGAACCGTTTGGCATCTGAGACAGACACTTTTCTGGTGTGAAATGCTAGGGAAAACAACACCTAAGGTATTCAGGTGCATGACTCCCAGCTACATCCAGCTGGGCTTCTCAGCTACAGCTCCTCTTTTGGAAGCAGGCAGCTAGGCTTCATTGCTATGGTATTTCAAGGAGGAAGGTCTTTCCCTATGCTTTGTTGCATGCAAAACCAGACTTAACTCAATGGTCCTGAGAGCAAGACCTTACCTGAAGACAGAGATTAGATTTCAAATTCCCTTTTGGCTTGATTCAAAGCAAGGACTTGGATTCAGATCTCCCATCCCCCAGGCTATCCCAAAATGAGCCTTTCTTCTCTTTAAGTTATATAAATCTCTTTGTATAAATAATTGTGTTCATTGGGCCAGACAGGCGAAGAGGGTCCCCCATGGAGAGTCGGCCAAGTCACGACAATCACACCAATATGGCTATATGCTGTACTCACTTTATTAAACAGACAGGTCATATTTATAACTTAAACCGACCGCTCACATGACTCTACACACAGGTGATTGGATAAAAGTTTCTGGTTACGCGGGCATCCGTGTCACTGATTGGTGGGCATGCTGCAGGCGCCTGATCAGAGAGTGCTGATGAGAGTGTGTTGATTTCGAAGTTGCCTGGACTTGCTCTGCACCTGGCTTCTTGTTTGTGCATAGCTTGTTTTCTTTCTCACACTGCTTGTTCCCAGGACAATTTAAAGTTGCTCTGCAGCTTCAACTAACAGGCCTGGGTTGTCCAACCCGGACAATGGTAACATATGTCCTCGGTCCTTTAAAAATCCCTCTACATATCCCTCTTTTTCTTTTTGGACAATCCATTTCTGTTTCACAATAGATGTTAAACCTTTCTTCACACAAGAAAATAAACAGCTAAAACCTAAAAACATTACAACAATGATTATAACAAATTGTATTCCTTCCATCAATAACGTCTTTAACCAACCTGTTATCCCCAATCCTCTCAACCATTCATCGAAGGGATTATCATCAGCAAGAATATGTTTCATGTTTCCCTGCAGTTGTGACAACTTCTTGTGCATCAATATGGAACGATCGGAAAGGTTCATACAACACATCCCTTCAAAATCCTCAGAACCGTGTCCATGTGCTAGTAACAAAAAATCTATTGCAGCTCTATTTTGTAACGTAGCATGCCTAACACTACCTACATCAAGCAATAAAGAACTTAAAATCTGTGACGTAAGATTAAATTGTTTCTCTCCCCAGCACGCTAAACCTTCGTATATTCTTAGCATTTAATGCTGCCCATTTGGACTCATACATGTACCATTCTGATTGGAAGTCAGATGCACTGCTTTAACATTCCAAAAACCATCAACATTTGTTTCATTCTCTTGCAGAGGAATACCAATTAAACAAGTTCTAAAGGGGTTGTCTGCCTGTTGCAGACTTAAACAAAAGTCTGTTATTCCTGTGATATTTGCCCATGTCACCCATATGTTTGTCCCAGGCAAGATGTCAAAAATACTTTGGCCAATGGGTAAAAAATTCATCAAGACCATAAACCAAGTCCACCACTCAAACATGTTTACTCCTACAATTTCCACAATTATTTTTTTTTCCATTCCACCCCACAAATCTGTGCTTTCACAGATTCTGATGATGTATGCTGTCTCCAATCAGCATGGTATTACACTAGCCATATGTTTTCTCTTGCTTCATGCCTGGTTACTAATCAAACACATACACTCTTTACACCATTTACATTTAAGCTTTGGCTTACAGAACCATTGTACCCCACATAGCATACATTGGCACAATACCCGTGGGTTACGTCCCTTACAACATAGACAGTTTACTCTGTCTGCTCGCTCTGAGTCTTCTCTTCCGTCTTCTGATCTTGACATACAGGTCGCACAAACTTGCTAGGGACCCATATAGGTCCTTTGTCTGTGGAGATACAAAAATAACCTCTACCGATAAATAACACCGGATTAGGTCCTTCCCATACGCCTGAAGCCATATTTTTATACAAAACATTCAAACCATGAACTGTAGTTGTTTGGTTCCCTCGCGCTGTTTGGTGATGTATAACAACAGGTGGTCCCTCTCTACCCTCCCTAAGGGAGAGATAGTTTAAGGTAAACAACACCTTAGTCAACCGTTTAGTTACGTCTATGTCCTGCGATACTTTCTGTCTCTGAAGATAATCCTTCAGGGTACGGTTTGCCCTTTCAGCAAGTGCTTGCCCCGTTGGGGAGTGAGGAATCCCTTTAACGTGTTTAATTCCCCAAGTTGTCATAAACCTAGCAACTCGTTGACTATTATAAGCCGGACCATTGTCTGTCTGTATTTCTACAGGTACTCCCATGACAGCAAAACAAGACATTAAGTGTCTCTCCTCATGTAATGCCTTTTCACCGGTTTGTGCAGTGGCCCATATAAAATGAGAATAGGTGTCAATTGTGACATGCACATACTTAAGCTTCCCAAAGTCAGGTACATGTGTTACATCCATTTGCCAAACCTGAAGTGCCTTCAGACCTTTTGGGTTAGTGCCCACCCCTAAACCAGGTCCTTGATGACTACATTGAGGACAGGAGTGGACAATACCCTTTGCATCTGCTACGGGTATTTGATACTGTCGATGTAAAGACTTTGCATTCTGATGAAACATCTCGTGGCTGTTACGAGCTTCTTCAAACTTATTTGTTGGCGAAGTTATTGCCAGACAGCTGACTGCTTCATCAGCTCTAGCATTACCTTCTCCCAACCCAATGGTCCACTGATGCCTTCTAATATGCATAATACAAAATTCATGTTTTCTCTGTCGAAGAGTACTACGCAGTTGTATAAACATTTCACCAAGATGTTGGTTCTTTGTCTCTCTCAACAAGGCATCTTCAATGTGCTGTACTACACCAACTATGTACAATGAGTCTGATACTATGTTTACAGGTGTGTCGTTCCAGCTTCCCAAAGCCCAACACACTGCTTTCAGTTCTAAAGTTTGAAGGTTGTCCCCTGGTTCACTGGTGATCACATGTTTCTGCCACTGATTATCAGATTGCCAAACACACTCAGCCCTCTTCATCTTTCATCCTGCATCTGTGAACACCATTGGCCCTTCAACTGGTCTTTTTGAGCATAACGGTCTTGCAATCCACTGATAATGTTCTAACATCTTCCAGAGAGGTCCTTTTGGCCGGTTGTTGTGTACAACACCTGTATAACCCATCAAGGCTTCCTGTATGGCTGTTGAATGTCTCAGGAGCCACTCATAATCATCATCACGGACTCAAATACTGATATCTGCTGGTTCAGTCCCATCAATTTCAACAATCCTGTCTCTTCCTTTTCTCACCAAGGCCTCTACTGCTTCAGGGTGACTTAAAATACGATGTCTGGGTTGCAATGGCAAAAACAACCACTCTAAAATGATTGCCGTATTTTCCCCCTTTTTCTTTTGCCATTGCAAAATAAGGGCAAAAGGTGAAGTGGCAACATTACAAACCAAAAAAGATAACGGATGATTCGCCATTCGGTGACCACACCAGCCCATCTGAATCTTGCGGGACGCAACTTCTAGGGCAGCCCGCTGTTCTGGAGAACAAGTTCGAGGACTGTTGGCTTCGGTGCCATGCAACCAGGACCAGAACGGTTGCAAATCATCATTAGTGAGGCCAACTATGTTATGAACCCACTGTAGGTCTCCTAAAAGCCTTTGAGCATCATGCAGATCAGTTAATTGTGTAGTAAGAGTTACCTTCTGGGGTTGGATTTGAGCATCCGAGACGAGCCAGCCGAAATGTTTCCATGGGGCTGAATGTTGAACCTTTTCAGGCGCCACAATCAAACCACATGATAGAAGGTGGTCAACAAGCCATTTCATTTGATCATCTGAAATCCTTTGTTCAGCGGCTAATAAAATATTGTTCATATAATGATAGAACAGGACATGGGGCCAACGTTGTCATACCAGAACAAGTGCCCAATCAACAAAAGTCTGACACATCGTAGGAGAGTTCTTCATTCCTTGTGGTAAGACAACCCATTCATACTGTTTGACCGGAGCAGCACAGTTTATTGATGGCAGAGTGAATGCAAATCTTTGCGTGTTGTCAGGATGTAAGGGAATCGTAAAGAAAAAGTCAAGTCTATCACAACAATTTGCCAAATCTGAGGGATCATCATAAAAGGTGGAAGACCAGGTTGCAACACTCCCATCGCTAAAATATGATCATTAACCTTCCATAAATCATGTCCCAGTTATGTGCACCAAGATTATTAACCACTACTGGACAAGCTAATGAGCTGGTCACCTACCAGTCACCTTCCAAAATAGCATCACGAACAATACCGGACCAACGCTGTAGAATTGGATCTTTTCTCGAGTTCAGCATCGGAGGGGTAGTTGGGCTAACTGGAGGAACTACAGGGATTGAAGTAGTAGGCAGGTTCATTGCAACTCTCTTTTACAGGTTTCTTAATTTATCTATTACCTCCTGTAAGGATTTCTCTGTATTGTTATCACAAAGTTTCTCCCTGCCTTCCTCCTCAAATTCGTCCAATGATATTTCAGGAAGAGGAGGATACCTCATTAGATGGTGCTTTTGCCCCCCCTGATTTGACCTTTGAGCTCTAGCCACCCTCCTTTTTGGTCTTGCTCCACCCACAGCTCCAATTGGTGCAGCAGGACTCGCTGCTCCTCCTTCCTGGCAAGGCTCGACAGCCTCGTCCGGTTTTGGCTCAGTTACAACAGACCCCCAAGGAGTAACTTCCGGTTTTTCTTCTGTCTTATCTAAAAACTCCAGCACTGTTGAACACGCAGGGGCGGACATACCCTTCCTAGTACAAGTATGCCCAACTCCGAAAAATGTAGCCAAGAGAGAAGGCTTAGGTGAATCATCCTTCTGCTCTATTGGCTTTTCTACCACATCTCCTCCCAACGCTTCTATAGCTACTGCTGCTACTTTTTTTTCTGCCTTCATAGTTTCCAAAGTGTTAATTATAGACTGCCATATAGCTCCTAACACTTTAGCTTCTTTTCCTTCTTTACCTCCCTCGATCATAGCATCCCAGAGGCAATTTCCCACTTCATTCCATAATACTAAACAATAATGTGGGCTTGGGATCTTATTTTTTTTTCATGACCAGCGAAATAAAGCCTCCACTTGTTTCTTTAGTGCTCTCCCCTCTCTTAAAGAGGATACTAGTTAAGAGCTTAATTGCCGTGTCTAATTCCATCGCGGTCTTCCTGAGTGCTCTCCCCTCTCTCAGAAAGGATATCAGTGGAGAGCCCTGCCGTGTTTTATTCATCGTGGTCTTACCTCCGGCGGGGGTGCGATCTGCAGCTCTACACCGAACTCTGGACCGCTTTTCACCTTCCAGGTTCCACCCGCCTCTGACCTCCAGCTCCCTAATCAGACAACTTCCCTTTGGGTCCGATGCACGGAGACTTCCGCATTTAAGCTAACAGCATTTAAGCTAAACCGCATTTAAGCAAACCGCATTTAAGCGACTAAATGGGTCTCTGTTCGGGTGCCAGACGAAGAGGGTCCCCCGTGGAGAGTCGGCCAAGTCACGACAATCACACCAATATGGCTATATGCCGTACTCACTTTATTAAACAAACAGGCCATATTTATAACTTAAACTGACCGCTCACACGACTCTACACACAGGTGATTGGATAAAAGTTTCTGGTCACACGGGCATCCATGTCGCTGATTGGTGGGCATGCTGCAGGCACCTGATCAGAGAGTGCTGATGAGAGTGTGTTGATTTCGAAGTTGCCTGGACTTGCTCTGCACCTGGCTTCTTGTTTGTGCACAGCTTGTTTTCTTTCTCACACTGCTTGTTCCCAGGACAATTTAAAGTTGCTCTGCAGCTTCAACTAACAGGCCTGGGTTGTTCAACCTGGACAATGGTAACATATGTCCTCGGTCCTTTAAAAATCCCTCTACAGACAGGGGAATGGGAAATTGCAAACGATTCTCCAGCCTGCTGGTTTGTATGCTCATCTGGGATGTGGGCAAGTCAGGTCCAAACCACTGCAGCAACGACTAGTTAATTATTCATACAAAACAGAACAGCTTCTACGGGAGAGAGGGAATGCAATTATCCAACAGATTGGCAGTGGAGCTACTCTCCTGGAATGTGGGAGACCTGATTTCCATCCGCACTCCAAATCAGGGAGAAGAAAGTTTTGATAATGGTGTGTTACTTTTCAGGCTAGCACTAACAATTTGGCTGTTGGGTGGAGTGCATGCACACACAGATACTTCTAATAAACTCCAAATTCTACTCCCCTTGGTATAACTGCTCTCCTACTATGAAAAATCATGTATCAAAGGTCAAGACTTCTTTGCTGTATAAAAATAGGTTGTACGTCAAACAAATAAACTAGATTACCTTTACTGTAGTGTGAAAAAAAGTGCAAGGACATTTTCTGAATGTAATTCATCTCTCACTAATAAAAATTCAGTGAGATGATTTCTTCTCCAGAAATTTTAGTTGACTGTAAAGGAGCCTAGATGACCAGCTTGGATGCAAATCTATGTTTGAGATGTATCTAAAGTCATATCAGAGGATGTCACTGAAATCAGGAATCAAACTTCTTAACACCAATGTAGTATTAAGAAGCAGGCACTCCTTTATTAGCAGCGCAGGGTGCTCAGTGGAATCTCCACAAATCAAGCACAACTATGCAAATTCCACCATTACATTTATACACAAAAATTACAAGGTCATACACTACCAGTTACAATGATTGGTTAGTAATTTGCATATAATTATAATATCTGCTGTGTCATCCTCTTCTGTTACTACACTTGCGCAGAGGAAGGGTCTTCACCTGGGCAAGGGTCTTCTTGATTTGTGGGCGTGTTTTTTAGTATTATAATGAAGGTAGTTCACTTTGTGACACCTTAAAAGTAAGTTTTGTTGCCAAGTTGGATGGCTAAATATCTGCCTTGCCAAGTTGTCCAATAACTCATCCTATACACAATAGAACCTAGGTGCTCTGGTTATGGTCTAGAGAGTAAGGACTAAGGTTTTTATGGTCTAGAGAAAAAGGACTTCAAGTAACACAGTCTCAAATGACAAGTAGCACAGCAACTCATACATCATTGGATAATAAGTGCTAACATAATGCTAACATGGAGGTTAACTCTTTAAAATCAAAATGTTCCTATAGCTGTTTCTCAAACAAACACAAAATATAGAAAGATTCAGCAAAACTTTAAGACAGTCTGCAACAAGGAGACTCAATCAGATTTCCATGATGCACCTCACATTGTGGTGCAGCCAGTCATGCAGCAATGGGAGTGCCCTGACACACAGCACTAAGCAGCAGCAGGTCCTCCCCTGGGGCTATGAGAGCCCTGGACCCCAATGAGTGGCACATGTTCTCCTTGAAGTGCTCTCTCCATTAACCATCTAAAATTGCTCCTTTCTTTTTGCTCACTCCCTTCAGATTTTTTTGCTTTTTGACCATGCTTGTAATACACATTGCAATAGCTGCTGCTTTTTCTAGGGTTTACACCTAGAACTATTGTCAGCCTGCAAAGAAATGATATAACTGAGCATTACATGGTTTGTTTTTGTTTTTAATCAGCTTATACATTCCAAATACTGGGAGATCCTAATTTATATGGCAATGCCAGTTAGTGGAAGAGCATAGTCCCTCCTTGGTGCTTGCACTAAAAATGTCAGTAGAATCAATGAGTGGTAGTGTGCACATCCACCCAATATGCTTGTGGCAGCTCTCTCAGTGAGACTAGTTCAGCGCCCTCCAGATGGGGAAGCCACAAGTGAGTAGAACTAAATTTTTTTTCTAGGTTGCTTTCCAATTAAACAAGTAATAAAGATGCATGATTCTTTAGTCTGCATTATGTCTTTAAATGCAGTAATAGAATGTCATTGTCATCTCATAGCAGATGGGGCAGGGGTTTCTCCTCACTGTAAAGTTTCCTAGGCATAGCACGCTAGGGAGAACATTTTGGCAGGAAAGCTCTTGTACAGTAATGTCATCCAAATGTAGAGGTATTGCAGAATGGGAACCAGGGGAAATGCTTGAGTCTCACCAGCAGTAATATGGGTGTAGGACCTGGGTCAGAGAACACATTGGGCTTTGGGTTGTTCTCTTACCTGACCTTCGAGAGACAGTGTAGATGTAGCTGAAGGGACTAAAGCCAAGGAGTGGAGACATCCTTTGACATCCAAAATGACACTTTGGAGGTACTCAAATCCAAGAAAATAATCTAGAAAACTGACACTTCAGTAGCTGCAAAGCTTGTTTGGACTTTGAGTAATTGAATAGCAGCTTATCCGTCCTAAAAATGTCAAGTTGCCAGCATCGGATCTCATAGTTCTGGCTATACAGTGGCTATGCAAGCTGTCTCTGATCCACCCTGCTGGGGCAATGGGCTTCACTTTCAGGAACCATGAAGGAACTGCCTTACCTTGCCTTTAGTGATTTCTTTTCAGCCATGCTGTGTGAAAAAGCACTGAGTGGACCTGTGTCTCTGCTCCTGATGCTTGTGCTTGGAATCCCACACAGTAATACTCACTCCCTCCTTCACTAACAGAGAAAGGGATGTTATAGCAACTTTTGTTCCTTCTCTTTGTACAATTTTTTTCCTTAAAAATTGTGTAAGCAGTAGAAATGCATAATATGTACTTTTTTGCTTTGAAGCTAGATAACACAAGCTGCATAGCAGATGTGTTCAGGAAACAGTTTGCAACTTTCTTAACAGACAAATTTAGAAACACTGCTACATAATTTTTGTGCCAACAAATAGTTAACATGAAAATGAACTACACAAATGCAGCAGTATTTGTACTTGATTTATAGAACTAGTATACATCTCTTTTCCTATATGAAACTGAACACATCCAATTATCAGTGTAATTACAGGGCAATTATCTTTCTCTTCCCCGTCATGCCATTTTATTTTAGATTTGAACAACAGACATGTATGATTTGTCTGATTTTTAATAGTTACTATATTTCTCATCCATTCTGTTAGTTGTCCTGGTTTCAACTGGGATGAAGTTAACTTTCTTCTTAGTAGCTGGTGCAGCGCTGTGTTTTGTCTATGATGGGAGAACAATGTTGATAATGCACTGATGTTTTTAGTTGTTGCTGGGTAATGTTTATACTAAGTCAAGGAATTTTCAGTTTCTTGGGCCTTGCCAGCCAGAGGGCTGGAGGGCCACAAGAGACTGGGAAGGGACACAGCCAGGTCAGCTGACCTGAACCAGCCAAAGAGGTATTCCATACCATGGGACGTCATGCTTGGTTATATAAACTTGGAGGGTTAGCTGGGGACTGGGTATCTTTGCTCGGGGCCTGGCTGGGCATCGGTCAGCAGGTGGTGAGCAGCTGTACTGTGCATCACTTGTTTACCTTTCTCCCTTTTCCTTTGGATTTTATCCTTTCCCCCCACCTTTCCATTACAGTTGTTATTATTGTTACTGTTATTATTGTTGTTCTTACCTCTTTATTCTGTTTAAATTATTAAATTGTTCTTATCTCAACCCTCGAGTTTTACATTCCTTTTCTGATTCTCCTCCACACCTCTCCAGGTAGGGGGGAGTGAGCAAGCAGCTGTGTGGTGCTTGGTTGTCGGCTGGGGTTAAACCACAGCAGTTGTATAACTTTGTTTAAGATTCCCCATCTCAACATGATTCTCAATTTGGGTTTTTTAAATTTCTTCTTGAAGGAAATTGTCACTCACAGGTGGCAATTGCATTGGTTTCAACTCAGAGCTGATTTCCAAGTGCTGTTCTTCAAGCAGGCATGAACTGCCTC
The DNA here is from genome assembly GCF_015220075.1 of Falco rusticolus. NCBI lineage: Eukaryota > Metazoa > Chordata > Aves > Falconiformes > Falconidae > Falco > Falco rusticolus. Next base: position 9,801,927 of record NC_051209.1, on the reverse strand, counting down.
TAAAAGCATCCCTATATAAATGAAGTATCTATTATGTGGAATGCAGTAAGCTGGAATTGTATATGACGTGACTTTATTATGTTACATTTCTCAAAGCTTTTCACTCCATTCACTCCATTCCCTGCCTCCAAAAAGCAGGGGAAGGGCTTTCTGTGCTTCCCAGCTGTGTTCTGTAGGTGCTCTTTGTGGGACCTGCTTTTGGCTGGATCTGTTGGTGGATGTCACCCCAAAACATCTGCCTTCAAGCACCATTGAATAAATTTTGCCCTGAGCATCTTGCCAGTTTGCAAGGAAGATTTTTCTTGTAAATTCATTCTGCTGTTACCCTTAAAGCTTGCTACACTACAGTCTGAGCTACTTGCCTTGGTCATGGCTGAAATTGTATAGGATATTTAATTTTTGCTTTGCAGGAATTCACCTAGCAGGTGTTAGTGAAAGCAAATGCACCAAAGGAGATGTTATTCTCACCATCTATTTGCAGTAAAATCGAGGAGAAAGTAATTTCTTTTCTGGAGGTAAGATCATGAAAAAAGTGACTGTCAAATGCTTTCCCATAACATCTGCATTGCTTATCTTTCTGTGCACAAAACCTAATTTGTTTTTTTGTTATGCTTATGTCTGTATTTGACCTTTTGTGAATCATCTGTTATTTCAGCTGCTTTTGTCCTAGGCCTTTTTGCCTGTTTGCTGATCAATACCACAGTCCACTTCCAAGACCATGACAATATAAGTTTGGTAGATTCATTGTTACTGATTCTTAGCACTTTCCAATATCTCAGAAGTTCATCTGTACATCTGCCAAACTTTCACAGAAACATCATTCTTTGTTCTGATTTCAGTTTTATTGCCAGTGGATGTAACAAGAAACATATTCCTCCTAGGTATCTGTGGTGGGTTGACCCTGGCTGAATGCCAGGTGCCCACCCAGCTGCTCTCTTATTCCCTCTCCTCAACTGGACAATGGGAGAAAATATAATGAAAGGCTTGTGGGTCGAGATAAGGACAGGAAGATCACTCAGCAATTACCATCACAGGCAAAACAGACTTGATTCAGGGGAAAATTTAAATTATTGCCAATTAACAACAGAGTAGGATAATGAGAAATAATACCAGATCTTAAAATACCTTCCCCCCACCCCTCCCTTCTTCCCAGGTTTAACTTCACTCCCAACTTCTCTACCTCCTCCCCATAAGTGCAGTGAATGGGTACTGCAGTCAGTTCCTAACGTTTTGTCTCTGCCATTCCTTCCTCCTCATGCTCTTTTCCCTGCTCCAGAATGGGGTCTCACCCATGGGAGACAGACCTTCATGAACCTCTCCAATGTGGGTCTTTCCCATGGGCTGCGGTTCTTCATGAACTGCTCCAGCATGGGTCCCCCACAGGGTCACAAGCCCTGCCAGCAAACTTGCTCCAGCCTGGGCTCCTATCTCCACGGGGCCACAGGTCCTGCCAGGAGCCTGCTCTAGTGCAGGCTCTCCATGGGGTCACAGCCTCCTTTGGATGCATCCACCTGCTCTGGTGTGGGACCCTCCCTGGGCTGCAGGTGGGTATCTGCTCCACTGTGAACCTCCATGGGCCGCAGGGGCACAGCCTGCCTCATCATGCTCTTCACCACAGGCTGCAGGGGAATCTCTGCTCCAGCACCTGGAGCACCTCCTCTCCCTCCTTCTGCACTGACCTTGGTGTCTGCAGAGTTGTTCCTCTCACATATTCTCACTCCTCTCTCACTGCTGCTGTTGTGTAGCAGTTTCTACCCCTTCTTAAATATATTATCCCCGAGGTGCTACCACCATTGCTGATGGGCTCAGCCTTGGCCAGTGGTGAGTTTGTCTTGGAGCTGGCTAGCATTGGCTCCATCCAAAATGGGGGGGCAGCTTCTGGCATCTTCTCACCAAAGCCACGCCTGCAGCCCCCGCACTACCAAAACCTTGCCATGGAAATCCAATGCAGTATTGTAGTATTTTTTTTTAATCTTTCTTTAGTTTAGCTCTAAAGACAGAAGTAAAAAAGTATCCTTTGCTGTATGTTAGATTAGATATTAGGAAAAAAATCTTCACTGAAAGGGTTATCAAGCATTGGAACAGGCTGCCCAGGGAAGTTGTGGAGTCACCGTCCCTGAAGATATTTAAAAGATGCATAGACATGGTGCTTAGGGACATGGTTTAGTGGTGAGCTTGGCAGTGTTAGGTTAACAGTTGGACTTGATGATTTTTAAGGTCTTTTCAAACTTAAATGATTCTATGTTCTATATTCAGTGTGGCACCCTGATTACTTTCTTTCCTTTATTTCACATAGTTTTCCATGCTTCTCTGGAAAAACTCAATTTTTCACAAACAAACCATGTATACAGATTGCATCAGAGGATGAAGTATTGCTCAAAGCCATGCCTGAAGTCAGCCACAGCAAAGAAGTTAAGCAATGAAATTTATTACACTTCTGGCACCATGCTGAGAGATGCACTCAGAAAGACATTTGCAAGTAGTAGCAGCAGCTTTATTGAAATTACAAAGTTATGAGCAATTCTGCATTTGCTAGTAGATGGTGCCATTTAAAAAAATAAATAATTATGCACACACAGAGCCTACACCAATGGAGATAGCTGGAACTCCAAAACTACTGTTTCTTCCTTGCTTAGGAGTGAGAGGTTTCTGGCTTCTTGCTCAGATTATTAAAAAAAGATAGAGGTTAAACAAGAAAACAGTGCAAACTGTCGAAAAATAACTGTGCCTCCTCTGAAGGCAGTAGGTTAGTGCAGGAGTTTTCATTTGCTCAGCACCAGTGCTATTTTTAAGCAACTATTAATCTTGAGGTGATAACAACTACCCTGCAATGCCAAGTGACTTTGAAGCTAAGTTCACTAGGCAGCTACACTGCTTACCTACTGCAGCTTTTGGTCCAGTATGAGACCATTCAACTAGTTTGCTCAGGAAAAAACTCACATGTGCACTGAGCATTAAAACATACTCTGGAACATGTTCTCCTACACTGTGGATGAACCCCAGAAGTGTCTGCCTGGCCAGTCACCTCTGTGTGTCCCACCTGCCTATGTGACATTGCCATGGCCTGGAGGAGTATAAAACCACTTGCCACATGACACAGTGTTTGGTAGAAGCCTACATTCACACTGTGCTTATGTTGTCCACTAGGACATTATGAGGACACAGAACAGGATTTGGGAATGTTTCATGCCTTTTCTTTGCTGTTCATCTCAGATAAAATCAGGCATAGGCAACAAGACCCAAAGCTAAATATGAAGAGAAGCATTATCTTTGCTTTCTGGACCTGCATCCTCTCCATCTTCATCATTAAAAAGCCTCTGGATTTATTTTGTGTTATTATGAATAGAATAATGTTCCCTACTGTATGTACAGTTTTCAAACAAATGTATTATTGTTTCCTAGGGTAGAGAGTATTAGCAGCAAGCAAAGATGGAGTTCCCTGGCACATCCCCAGAGTGCTGCTGATTTCATGTGTCCACTCACTCCCTAGAGGCCACCCAAACTCAGTGTGGTGGTAAACAAAAACAGGAGCTCCACCTACTCAACAGGCACAATATCATCTTTCAATGCAAAACACATTAGCAGTGATTCAATCTCCAGACACACAAATCATGGTGACTTCTACCTATTCAGAAATTTAAGCATGGTTGAGTTATTGGAAACAGCACAGAGTGCTGACTGAAGAAATAGCACAGGACATCTTAAAAGTAACAGTATTATTTTCTTAGTGTTAAAATTATGTGAAAAGAACTTGAGGCTGAAAAAAAAACCATTCAAAAATTTCCCAAATTTATAATTATTACAATTCCTTGTTACCATCCAATAATTAACTCCATGATTGATGCCTTTTTCCACAGAGTCAGTCCTGATCCTGAGGAATATTTTGATGAAGGGAGCAGAACTTCTGACCACAGTTGTCAAGTTCTACATCTCAGAAAGGTAACCAACAAATAAAATAAGAAAATTATTAATCTATTATTAGAGTATTATTGGAGTATTACTCACCTGTTATTAGAGATGCTGAAGCCAGGTGCCAAGGTTGCTCAGGAGGCAATGAAAAACTGAAATTAGTTTGCTTATTTTTTTCTATCATATTCATTTAACATGAGGAGACCTGAATTTGTTTTTTCATTGAACTTTTCTCAGAATTTTCTTCAGGTGTTACAATGACACACTGACATTTTGTGCAGAAAATTTATCAGGCCTTTATTGCACAGGAAAATGAAAAGGTTTATGTATTCTATGCAGCCATTTATCACAACTGACAACATTTCTGATTCACTGGAAATTATTTTCTGATGACATAAAAAAAAAGGGCTGCACTGTCAACCCTGGTTGAGTATATAGACAACTAGGATTTCAGGCTTGGTCCAGCATCAGTCCAGAAAAATACTGAAAGTGATCTGAAGCACTAATGGCTAGGTAGAACAAATTGTCTTAATTAAAGATTTCTCTAAAACTACCACTCACAAAGAAAACTATTGGGCCAAATGGGCCTTGCTTGGGCAAAGCTCTCATTTGCTTCAGCAACTGCCTCAATATAAACCATTTTCCTCCATGGACCTCTCTCTCTACGTCTGTGTTTTTAATACCTTGCCATTTGCACTCTTGTTCTTTAAGCTGAAACTCTGCTTTTGGTTACACAAGTGGAAATAGAGTAGTTTTTCTCTTTATTAATATTAACATAGTGAAGAGCAAAATTTGTCCTAAAATTCTGAAACAGTTTTTATATGTATTTTTACTGGTGTGCCAACAAAGTATTACAAATACCCTGCCAGCGATCAGGTAAGTTGCAGGAGCAAAATCATGGACTCAATGACATATCAATATGATCCTAGTTGAAGCCACTTTACTTAAGTTTCTGCAAACTTATGTACAACATTAATATTCATACACAAATCACACCTTAATTCTATTGGTTACATACACTGTTCACACGCTGCTATACAGATGCTAATTGGTTAAAAGCATACAAGCAGTTAGTCTCATCATTAAAATTGTTGACATTCTTTCGGTCATCAGTTCCCAGCTCAGCTCCTGTTTTTCTGCCTGCTTAACTGCCAAAGATCCTGTTTTCTTTGTTCCGGGTGTCTTTCTCACATGACCGACCATGGGGCCTTGCTGAGCAGATAAAACTTTTAATCATATCAAGCTGCTAAAGCAAGAGCGACTATTGATAGACCAGGTGTCCCTTTTCTTCCAAATACATTGCCACAGTAAGTGGTATTTTCAAAATTCCCATGGAGAGAACAAGGATACAAAGCCTGTTCTGAAAGTGATTGTTTCCAGCACTGTAACCAATTTCACAGCTGACAGCACACACATCCACCAGCAGATAAGCAAAGAAAATATGCTTGTGTGATTAAATACATCTCTGCTCTACTGCATGGTGCATGAGTTGCACATTTCCCCTCTCTCAACTTTAGAGCTACTTAGAATTTTGTTGTTCTCATTGGATTCAACAAGCTTTTATTAGCTTATTGCGAAGAGGTTTTGTATGCAACTAAGCATTTCAGATTGCAGGATGTCAGAAGCGATGTCTGAAGATCCAGTGGGAGACTACACAAGCATTTGAAACAAAACATGGTTTCCTTTGTTCTTAATCTGGAGTCATCCCTAAATGAAGTGGGGCCACCATAAGCCAAGTTTTGGCCACCCAGCTCACAATAAGCAACTTTCCAACACCATAAAGGTCCCAGTGCTTATACACAGTAACTAAATTGCTTCAGCTACTTCGGACAAAATGCAGAAGTAGCACTTATGAACATTCCCCCAGATCTTCTCTAGTTTTCTCTTGAAGAATATCAAGAACATCACATGTAATGTTTAATTTTCATTTTAACTTTTAATTTAACTTTAAACAGTAGAGTCTGCATAAAGGTATATAACTTTTTCTTCCTAAAGAAAAGTCTTCAGTCTCTTGCCCTGTTCTGTTAATTTGCATAAAACTCTATCAGATATTGCAAAATACCACCATCAATTAAACTATGGAAGTGACAATAAAAAGAAAGCAAACAGCTTTATGAATCCAATCTAAGGACATCTGGCAGAGAAAGGAAAGAGGTTCATCTGAACATACTATTCTGGTTTAAGCCCTTTTTCAATGACAATGACTTCAGAGAATTTCTGATTTCATATCATCTCCAAATGGGCATTTTCCATGAAGCTGAAATTGCTCCTATTGAAAAAGAATCTGTCCTGGTTTCAGCTGAGATAGAGTTAATTTTCTTCTTAGTAGCTGGCGCAGTGCTGTGTTTTGGATTTGGTGTGAGAACAATGTTGATAGGACACTGATGTTCTTAGTTGTTGCTGGGTAATGTTTATACTAAGTCAAGGACTTTTCAGTTCCTTGGGCCCTGCCAGCGAGAGGGCTGGAGGGGCATGGGAAACTGGGAGGGGACACAGTCAGGACAGTTGACCCAAGCTAGCCAAAGAGGTATTCCATACCATATGACGTCATGCTGAGTATATAAACTGGCGGAAGACGGAAGGGAGGGACATTTGATATTATGGCATTTGTCTTCCCGAGTAACCGTTACGCGTGATGGAGCCCTGCTTTCCTGGGGATGGCCAAACACCTGCCTGACTATGGGAAGTGGTGAATGAATTCCTTGCTTTGCTTTGCTTTGCTTGCATGCGCGTCTTTTGCTTTAGCTATTAAATTGTTCTTATCTCAACCCTTGAGTTTTACATTCCTCTCCGATCCTCCTTCCCATCCCTCTGAGTGAGGGGGAGTGAGCAAGCAGCTGCGTGGTGCTTGGTTACCGGCTGGGGTTAAACCACAACAGAACCCAAAAAACAAAAGATCAGAAAATCCATGCTACATCCCACTACTTACATTCCTTTGGCCAAGGATAGCAGTAAATGATATGAAAAGAGCTGACAAATGTATTTCTCACAAATAATGTCATTCTCTGCGTTTATAAACTGGACTCTGTATGGACAGCAGCTTCCACTGAGGAAAACGTACTGTTTGTACTAATTTCTGCTGGACTGAAATAGTTAAAGCTGAAAATAATTTGGTAAATATGCAGGCCTTGCAACTAGTGCTTCAGCACTTGTAGATAACAAACTGACTAACAAGAACACTCTCTGCACATGTAAGATAACTGAACTAACAGCTAAGTTGTAAGCAAGAATTATGTTGTCTTCAAGATGTACTACCTGGGAAAAGAACTAGTACAATCTGGCTCTGCGGTTGCTGATATGGACTACTTAGCATTTTGTGCCAAAGGGAAAAGTACATCTTGAAGAAGACTGTGAGCCTTCCTCCCAAAGACCTCAGCTCACCACCACCAGGTGTTAATGCGCCTGAGCAGGAGGAGACTTATAATGACTTCCTGGAATTAACTGTAATAACCCTGCCTTTTCTTGGGAATCTAATGAATATGTATGCTTCTGTGTAATAAGTATCTTCTCACTTAACCTCTCGGTGTGCAAATTAGGAGGAGCGATCCCCCTTGCACCCGGTGCCACAATAAACATATCTGCTTTATAACTCTGTGAGTTGTAGAGTTTGATTCCGCATGTCAGGATGAAACTATATTTAGGATTTGTTGTCTTTTTTAAGATTGCATTTTGAAAAGTATGCAAGCAATGCTTTGATAACTAAGGCTAATTATTCCTAATGTATGTAGCTATGCCAGCCATCTAGTCTCTTGCTGATAATGCCCGTTTAGATCATGAAGGTTAAAATGTACAGTAACATTAAAAGTGCCTATTAGTGTTGCATCCAATAGCTCATTGTCAGTGATATAGCTTTACCACAACTCTTGTTTGCTCATTTGTGGCCATTATAATTCTCCAGCAATGCTTCCCCAGCACACATTTCCTATCACCAAGTTACTACTGGTGACCCACTCTAGAGAAATTGCTGCATTTCTGGAACGCTTTCCTCATGCAGAGCAGTGAGCTTCCTGTTGCTGCCATCTGCTACAGCAATACACTGCTAAACAAGGAGAAGAAAAATTAGGAAATAGCCCTATATCAATGATCTGATAGAATACATTTCAATAACCAGTTCATGAGCAACACTCATAATTGTCTGTCATACAAGAACAATGACAGATAATTGTCCTTATGATTATGCAGGATATGGGAGGGGTTAGGAGAAAGTCCTGAGAAGTTCTAGATAGTCCTGAATTTAGGGCAATGTCAGACTTTCTGACCATGATGATCAAAGGAATATATGCAAAAATAGCTTGCCAGTTTTTGAACCATCTTTCAAGTACATATAGTAGGACATTGATTATATGAAATTACTTTGATCAACACCCAATATGCTGTCGGGTGAAACAAAGTGAGTCATAGCAGTTTAGAAAAGTTTTGGGTGGAAAGGGTATGTGTGCTGTAACCAGTTGAAACAAGAGGAAGAGACCAGAAAGACAGGATAGAAGACAAGAGTTCAATTCAGCTCTGGCTGGGCCATCTGGAGGTTTCTTTCCATCTCTTAAACTTGTCTTCTCAGCGTCAATGAGCATGAATGATCACAGTCTTATTGCTGTATTTTAGCCAAAGATAGTATCTCTCAACAGCATAAGCCCATCTTCTGCAAGATTTTTAGGCAACTCACTTTTGGCAGGACATGGGTATTCAGGTATCTTTGTACCAGCTGGCCTCCCAGTACAGTTCAGGAGTATTGGTTCACTTTTAATACCAAGAGAGGAGTGCTGCTTGCTGAATCTCTGATTATCAGCTTAGTGCAACCCAGTAACTCTTCACCGCAATATTTCCCAACCAGGCACTGCTCCACACTAAATCCATTTAAAGCTGAGACTAACAAGGCCACAGTCCAGACAAGTATTTCCTGTTTCAATACACAGTGTGATCAGCATCTTTCTGTGTTATTTCAAGAAACATGGCAATATGTAAAAAGATCAAAAACTGTTCACACTGCACTTGATATATTCAGACACCATACCAGTGGCAAGGTATAAAAATGAAAGCTAAGTACAATTTTACCAAGACAGTGAGATTTATTGTAGGCTACACTTAGAGACACTTTTTACCTGTAGTAGATTTGCTGTCCATTTGCTCTCCCTGTTCTAAACAGTTTTGCAAAGTAAAAAATAAAAAGTGGAAAAACCATTGTCTTTATCTTCAAAGTTTACTGTCCATGATTCCTGCAAATATTTCCAGTTAATGTAATAAATGATAGACTGACAGATATATTTGATTCTTGGAATGAGTGAAACATAATTAGTTGCCTCAAATAACAGTTTCAATAGATGGGTAGGAGAGCAATGCTTCTAATGGGCCCTTTTTGACACAGGGGAGGTTGGCGATCACTTTTGTTCAGAATTGAGGGCATCTAGGAGATGAGTCTCTGATAAATGGGTTTATGCAGTTTGTCAAACAAGCACATTTATGAGCAGTACTTTTGTGGTCATTCCCAGAAAAGAATCACAAAGATCACTGATTGCTGTGAGCCACTTCTCACATTCTGGTAGACACAGGTGTGTGAAATCTTTAATTCTCAAATAAATGCTGTACACCATCTCCTGTGTATAGAGGTTTAGCTGTCATCTTTTTCCTCTCTCTTTGTGCTCTTTCCCCTCCTCCCTTTGTTCCAGTTACACTACCATTTTTTTATAGGATTGTGCTGGTTTTGGCTGGGATAGAGTTCATTTTCTTCACAGTAGCTGGTATGTGGCTATGTTTTGGATTTGTGATGAAAACAGTGTTGATAACACAGGGATGTTTCAGTTACTGCTGAGCACTACTTACACACAGTCAAGGCCTTTTCTGCTCCTCACCCCACCCCACCAGCAAGTAGTCTGGAGGGCACAAGAAGTTGGGAGTGTTATAAACAATAACAATTAAAACAATTTTATTTGGGTTCAATCAATTTAGGTTGAGAAACGATAAGCAAAAACAGCACTGGGTGCGCGGAGAATTCAATTAGTTCCACCACACGCACACCTGAGTCCTAAAAGCAGCGTCTTTTATCCCCGGATGTTGACCAATCTCCTCTTGCCAGATGTTCGTCCTGCTCTTTCCCCATTGGGTCGTTAGGGTACACCTTCTCCTCCTATTGGCTCTCCTTTGGCGCGCTTTTTCAAATCTCAAGGTCTTTGTCTCCTTTGGTGGGCCTTCTCTGGCTAGTTTCGCTTTCCTTATCTCCTTTGGTGGCCTTTTCCAGGCAGCGATTGCCTCAGGGGAAGGGGAAGCCATCACATTGTCTTAAAGGAGAATCACACATGCCCACTCACCACAACTGCGATACAGGTCCCAGATTTACACAGGGTACAACAATTACACTTATCACAGTACATTCTATTTTTGACATGAATCATGACCGCGTTTATCACAATCCCCCCTTTTGTTTTTGTTTACCTTATTGATTCATGTCTTAGTTTCCAATGCTCAAATCAAACAGGGACAAGTAACAACCCCCCAAATTTTCCCAGGAGTATAACACTCACTTTGGTAACTCAATTACATACAACAATTGGTAAGATTAAATAGTTACCCTTTGTTATATTTTTAACTAGTTTTACAAACACATTTTTAGCAACTGTGGGAACTTCATATTTGATTCCCGTTTTCATCTCACGATAAAAACAAGCTAGATAACAAACAATGGTTTTTTATCTTCTCCTTTCTTTATCCATCCCTCTGTTTTCTTAATATAAAGTTGGAAGTATAAAGGGTGTCTACACCTTCCCACAGGGTTCCAATCAGGACCCTTATCAAGAGAGGTCCGGTCAGGATCATAATGCTCAGCGGTCACCACCCCAGGGGTTGCAGCCCCGGCAGACCTTGTCAGCTGCAGCACCGATTCCCTCCGGTCTTGCCCTCTCCAGTTTTATCTAGGTGTGCGACTCCCAACATAACAAACACCAAGAGAGGTCCTGGAAAATTAGGGAAAAGCAGGTTAAATCAGCTACTAAAGATAACATCGGTTCTCTTGTACTTTAAATTTTTGTAAATTCAATTACCCTTTTACGGAAGTCAATATAAATTTCCCCAGCTGTTACATCAAGTTCTTCTAAATTCAATCTTTACATTTTTACTTTCTCCTCTTGGGGACCAATCTTTAAATTTATCAAGGGCTCAGATGTTGTTTTTGTCCCCAGAATGTAGAGCCCTGATACCCCTATTCATCTTCATTAAACATCTGTTTGTCCTTCATTTGTCTCCTCCAGTCCTTTTTGAAACGTCCCCTCTGCTCATAATGATAACATTCGGGCGTTTTCCCTGGGAAATCCTCCATTTGTTGAGTTTCCCGGGCTGCCGCTACAAATATTCTTGCTTTCTCTTTTTGTTTTTCCTCATCCCTCCGTACATACACTTTCTGAGCTTCCTTCAACAGTTCTTGTAATCCTCGTTCTTGCCAACTGTCCAACTTTTCCAGTTTCTTTCTTATATCCCTCCATGATCCAGCCACAAATTGGATTTTTAGAAATGCTTCTCCAACTGGAGAGGCTGGGTCTAGCCCCGAATACATTTGTAAATTTTTCCTCAGTTTCTCTAACCAATCCACAGGAGACTCGTCTTTTTCCTGTTGTTCACTAAAAACCTTATTAATATTCTGCCCCCTTGGGACTGCCTCCTTGAATCCTTGGATAATCAACTCTCTCAAATCTGACATATTTTGTCTATCACGGGCATTTTGGTTACTCCAATTCGGGTTCTGGTTAGACCATTTCTGTTCCCCAGGAGGACCTTGTTGATGCCTTCTTTCCCACATCTGTAACCCTGCCTGTCTAATCATAGACCTTTCTTCAGTTGTAAATAATATTCCTAAGATAGATTGCATTTCTTCCCAGGTATAGGTATTAGGACCTAGGATCTGGTCTAATCGTTCAGAGACTCCCAAAGGATCATCTAATAGACGACCCATTTCTTTTTTAAAATATCTCACATCTCCTGTATTCAAAGGTACCGATACAAATCCAATTCCTCCTATATCTCCTCCCATCGGTACCTCTCGGAGGGGAGCCAGAGTGACTGCTCCTTCTTTTTCATAAATTTCATCTCTCTCTTTCTGTACTGTTTTACTCCTTGTGTGACTAGAAGGAGGAGAGAGTAGGGAAGTCGAAGGAACGGGGTTGTTACCGAAATCTCGAAATGAAAAACTTATCAACACCAATTTGATGTAGATAAGCAGACACTTCTTTATTAACGGCCGGGTGCGTGAGCGAGTCCTCTCACAATCAACGCATGCCAGGTCTCAAAATGAGACACCATATATAAAACTTATTCATGCATATGCATTAAGTATTCATGCATAACCATGATATTTCCCGTAAATCATTAACATATTCTCCTCCTATATCCGATTCTGCGCAGTAGAGCTAAGAAAAGTCTAGAAATGGGTCTGGGGTACGATTTGGGTAGGTGGTATATGAGTCGGTGGTTGCAATCTCCCCCTGCCGGAATTACCTTTTACTAAAGTTCATGGTTTCTTGGCAGGTAACTACAAGCTGTTCCAGTCGACTCTCCCCGGTTTCCATTAATCTCATATTCTGACATTTCAATATACTTCTACATACAGAAGACTGGTCAAATACAAAGAAACCTTTCAAACCCTAAAGTTATTATCTAAGTTTTAACAATGGTTCTAGCCCATTCTTCTAGCCTTGGTACAGGATGTACAGAAGATCTCATAACAGCTTTTACTGTGCAGCTATAAGTTTCATTTAAAATATTTCTTATCCTTCTATATTTTAATTTTATAAAATGATGTTATAAAATCAATTAATCAATCAAATAAAGTCAATCAATCTTAACTTATTAACAAATCAATAACATTTCCCCCTTTGAAAGTGTTGAAAATCATTATTTCAATACTTTCACATTATTCATATATCTTTTGTTTCAACATATTTTTGG
>NC_051209.1:9629897-9788890 GCF_015220075.1 Falco rusticolus | reverse complement strand
AATCTTTACACACTAAATACAATCCTTGGTACTGTTTATATTCCTAGCAACTGAAGTAACTTAGCTAATTTTACACACACAGAATCATGTTTTTCAGTGGAATCTGAATTTTTAATATTTACAAAGTTCCATTGGGCAAAAGCAATTTATGAGCTCTGCTTCTGAAATAAGATACTAGTATTTAGATTAGATATTTTTTTTAACAGCCAATAAGTGGAAGCTACTCTAATTTTTGAGAATACCATGTATAGATATCACTCCATGGTGTTTACAAGAAAACAGGAATAGAACAAAAACATAGATTCATACTAAAGATAGTGCAGCAAATAGAGAAATCATATATACTGAGTTAAAGCCATTATAAAAGGCCTATGAAAACAAAGGGCAGAGGAAAGAGATAAAAAGGCTACTTTTTGTGTAATTAATGAAATTTCTTGTTTACTATAGTCAGGGAATTTTTGTCACAAGGTTTTTTTACTAACTTTTGAAAAAATAGATGCTTATATCACAGGAAAAATGGGCTCAAAATCATGGAGTAACTTGTAAACTGCAAAATAATTTGACTGATTCACAAAACCTCAAACTACGCGGCTTATCTGTTTCCAGACTCAGTTGTACAATAGTTTCAAGTCCGGATTTGGTAAAGAAATAATGCTTGTCATAATACTTGCTGGGTTTCCTGTAATCATCTACATATCATAAAATGTAAACTTTTAAATTATCCTCAGTAGATTTGCAAGGGTATTAGACCTTTCATGAAGCATTTTTCTTCTTTGAAGTTTTGGCCATGAAGTTGAGCTAAGTTTCCCAAAAGCATAGGAGGACAATTTACAAGTGACTTTCATTTGCAATTTACACATGCCATAAGGAGAATGTCCCTTTTACAACTGTGCAAGTCCAAATGTTCTGTATTTCAGTTTATAAGTGAGGAGATTTTACAAAGGCTGTAATTCTGCACATCAAAGTCTGGATTGTTATCACTGAATCCTGGGATCTGCTTTTGGTTTTCTGTAAATCTTTCTAATCTTCCTCCCCTATCTTTGCCATTCTCTTCCATTCCTGAAGATCTGTTGTGTGTGGAACAATATGCCAGAGTTTTAGGTGGTTTACTATTATCTTTCTCCAGGATTTCTAAAAGCCCTAGGCTTTTTTGAAGGTTACGAATTTGCTCAAGTCCCATCTAAAAATATTTATTACCTACTGTTGTGGTTTAACCCCAGCTGGCAACCAAGCACCATGCAGCCGCTCGCTCACTCCCCCCTCACCCAGAGGGATGGGAAGGGGGATCGGGAACGAATATAAAACTCAAGGGTTGAGATAAGAACAATTTAATAGGTAAAGCAAAAGTTGTGCACGCAAGCAAAGCAAAGCAAGGAATACATTCACTACTTCCCATGGGCATGCAGGAGTTCGGCCATCTCCAAGAAAGAAGGGCTCCATCATGCATAACGGTTACTTTGAAGACAAATGCTATAACTATGAATGTCCTCCCCTTCCTTCTTCTTCCCCCAGCTTTATATACTCAGCATAATGTTCTCTGGTATGGAATATACATTTGGCAATTCAGGTCAACTGTCCTGGCTGTGTCCCCTCCCAATTTCCCGTACCCCTCCAGCCTTCTTGCTGGCAGGGACTGAGAAACTGAAAAGTTCTTGATTTAGTATAAATATTACCCAGCAACAACAAAAAACATCGATGTCCTATCAACATTGTTCTCACACCAAATCCCAAACACATCACTGCACCAGCTACTAAGAAGAAAATTAACGCTATCCCAGCTGAAACCCGGACAGTATCCACCCCTTATTCCATACCATTTACGTCATGCCACAGTTTCCAATACACCCTCATTAACCACCATCACCCTTCCCATCCTTTGATATAATACACAGACATCACCCCCCTAGTCTATGCATCACCCCTGTAAAACTGTCTATAAAATGTCCACAAAATGTCCATTGAGTTCATTTAATCCATGAAAACGATCTCTTATGGTGGTCACTCAGGAGAAGAGAGGTTGTGTGTTGTATAGGGTTACTGGGCATCAAAACCAGCTCAGGTTGGGTCACTGCTGCACTTGCACCGCTTCTTGTAAGGCTTGTCCTCCAGTGGTTCAGGTGGTTGCTGCTATAGTCATTCCTATAACATGAAACTCAAATCATGGGTTACAACAATTTAAAGGTATATCCATTACAATCTCCACCCCTGGTCCCTTTGGAACAGCCTGTAGGGTTTAACATTGCAATGAACTCCTCCCCTTGCCCCTGCTCCGGCTTGGACTTACCCACAGACTGCAACCTGCTCCAAGTGGAGCCTCAGCTACGAGCCACAGTCTCTCCAGGGGTATCCCTGCTGCGGCATAGACTCATCCACAGACACAGTCCCTTCGAGGTGCACCTGTTCCCGCACGGCCTTATCCATGGGCCATGACATAGACCTGCTCCAACGTGGCCTTACCCACAGCCACAGTCCCTTCAGAAGTAAATAATCTCCAGCCTGGCCTTATCCCTGGCTGCCTCCAGGGCTTGTACCTGCTCTGTTGTGGGCTTATCCATGGCCACACACTTTGAGGTGCTCCAGCATGACCTCACGTACAGCCACTGATGCTTCAAGGTGTACCTACTGCAGCATGGACTTATCCACAGCCACAGATGCTTCGAGGTGTACCTTCTCCAACATGGACTTGTCCTTGGGCCACAATTCCTTCAGAGGCATACCTGCTGCAGCACAGACACAACCATGGCCACAGACACTCCGAGATATACCTGCTCAGGCATGGACTAAGTCGTGGCTGCAGGGGCTTTGGGGTGTCCTGCTCCCACGTGGGCTCATCCACAGGTCACGGTCCCTTTGACTGGAGTTCACACTGGAGTTCCAGCCTGTCCAGCACAGCAGCACAGAAACAGCAGCCATGCCCTGGCCATCTGCCAGCCCCGGCGCATCACCATTGCTGTTATCAGAATGTTCCCGGGAGAGCACAGTAAGATGATAAGCAGTACAGCAAACAGCAAAAGCAAGAAGCAGCCCCACTAACGAGCACTAGACTAATATACAGTAAGGCAAGCAAGCCCCATGGTAAGCACAGAAACCTGCCCCTTCATAGCTAAACAGAAAAAACAGCTATAAATTCAAGCTAGCATGTAAATAAAACTAAAATGTAAAACTCAAGGGTTTAGATAAGAACAATTTAATAGGTAAACCAAAAGCCGCGCAGGCAAGCAAAGCAAAACAAGGAATTCATTCACCACTCCCCGTGGGCAGGCAGGTGTTCGGCCATCCCCAGGAAAGCAGGGCTCCATCACGCGTAACGGTTACTCAGGAGGACAAACGCCATAATGCTGGATGTCCCCCCCTTCCTTCTTCTTCCCCCAGTTTATATACTCAGCATGACGTCATATGGTATGGAATACCTCTTTGGCTAGCTTGGGTCACCTGTCCTGGCTGTGTCCCCTCCCAATTTCCCGTACCCCTCCAGCCCTCTGGCTCACAGGGCCCAAGAAACGGAACAGTCCTTGACTTAGTATAAACATTACCCAGCAACAACTAAATACATCAGTGTGCTATCAACATTGTTCTCACACCAAATTCAAAACACAGCACTGCACTAGCTACTAAGAAGAAAAATTAACTCTGTCCCAGCTGAAACCAAGACACCTGGGTAGCCAAATGTTCTGTAAGCACCATTTTTGACATCTCCCATTTACACTTGCAAGAAATATATTCCTTTCAGTCAAGATATGAGCAGATGTCTGCACAAAATAACAAATAGTTAATTCAGAATCTCATCTGTGTGTTTTATAATCACCTCTCTAAGCACATTTCTGGAGGCTTAAATGAGTTTAACAAGCACTTTATTATTTTAATTCTTGCTTTCTTCAACCTTCGTGAAACTTGAAAGCTGGGCATATAGAAATTTTTAGATTTCCAAGCACATATTCAAAATGATTTTTAAAGACTTATAGGTTTTGATACATATTCAAACATTGATGATAACATTAACCAAATACCTATTTTTTATAATTTGTTTTAAATCGCCTTTTCCTTCTAATTAGTAGTGAGTATATCCATTTGGTGAAGTAATGCAAATGCGAGGAAAAAAAATCTCATTTTGGCTTCTTGGTCCTAATAGATGTCACCTTTGCAACACCTCTCTCTCTCTCTTTTTTTCTTTCTTTTTTTTTCTTTCTTGTTTTCTTGCTTCCCTGATTTATTTCTATTTCTTTTTTTTCTTGTGGATTCAGGGAAGATCTTGGCATAACAACCTTTTTCAAATATATCACCAACTCTGCAACTACACTGATTTTAAGACTTGTTATTTCCCACCACTCGATGGTGTCATCTACCTCATTTTTTTTAGACTTGAGATAAATTTCGTGATAAAATTTTATTTGCAGGTTTACAACAAAGAATACAATTGAGGAGCAGGAATCTTGGAAATTTAAAAATCCGTTTGCTTTTCTAGTATTTTACTATACAGATAGTAGGAGATCAGTATTAAAAAACAGAATATAAACCAAGGTTTTTCCCCAAACTAAAACTGGCACCTTGGCTAGTAATACAATTACATGTCCTTCATGGAGAAGTGAGTGTTTTTTCATGTAGTTATTGAAAATTGATGCAAAGTTTTCTGCTCTTTGACATTCACTGTTTTTCTTCCATTTTTTAGATAGAACCTGTTAGAAGACAGAAAAAAAATCTTTTAGTTGTTTCATATACATACACATAAATAGAAGCATCTGCCCTGTATTCCAGGTGCTCTTGGACACATTATACAAGTAGAGTCATAGAGACTTCTGCAATTATTTCTAGTGGATATAAAGTCCTTCCAAAAATGTAAGAGGCTGAAATCTGTTTTTACAATCCTGACATATGTAAAATATGTACAACCTGAAACTTATTGGAGTGAGCCTTTGTCCTTGCATGCTTTTGTCTGTCATGTTACCCTCTTCTCCCCCACAACCCACAAAGTAGTAAGAAAGGATAAAGGGTACCAGCAATAGCATTCACAGAGAGCTGACTGAAATTCATGATGTCTAACATATGATTGATCTTGACCTTTGGGGATTTGTCTTACCAGTTGGTCTAAACTGCAGCAATGAGTGCTATAAATGCCCTAAAAGAACATTCTTACAGTGAAAATATATATTTTAGCATATTCTATATTTTAGACATTTCTGAATGATTCAAACAAAATTTTGCAGTAGTTTCTTTTTCTGGCTGAAATAGGCTTATTCAGAAGCATATAAAATAAAGGCAACTCTCCATTAAAAAAGGCAGCCCCTATAGTTTCTCATGAAAAAGTCCTAACAATATTTCCATAGACTTCTTGCTTTTAAATTATGAGCCTATCTTGCAAATATCTGATATCATAACACATTTTAATGTTGAAGTGCATCACAGTGTAAGCTTTTGAATATTGACGTTTCCATTAGAATCAGATATCTCTGAAGACAATATCCATATTATAACACTATTATGACTTCTAAGGAAGTGGATGAAGTTCTGAGGAAATGCATCAAAATGCAGTTGATTCTTCAGGTCAAAATCCTGAGTGGGCTTTGAGGATATCCAATTCATATAGATGATATCCTTGGATTCATCTCCTCAGTGTTTAGGTCACCTTTGTTATTAAGGGTCATGGAGATTCATGTAGGCCTCTCAGGTCCTCAGATGAATTTGTGTCAGCCCATTCAATAGATATCTCTGCAAATTTGTATGTGCTTCCTACTATGGTGATGGTTTCATATATCACAGTAGTAATAGTAAACATGATATATAGTCACTCATCATTTCCTTGCCCATCTTTATTGTGGGTTTTTTCCTTTTATTGAGAGCATTATCTGTTTTGATAATCGTAACTGTAAAGCAATTTATAAATATGTGCACAACTACAGTCTGGGAGCAGTGATAAAGTCTAGAAACGCTAAGTCAATTTTTTTATTATTTTAGCATTTTAAGCACCAAAAAGTGGAAAGGCTAGAACATTGCTTTGAAAACCAGTTTGAATTCTTTTGTTCCAAATGAATATAGACATGCAAAAAGGCTTATCTGCACAGGTGGTTCATGTACAGGAAGCAGAATTATACACAGTTTGACAAAAAGTCACAAAGGAATAAATGAATTTTTTAGAGTTTTGTTTAAGTAACAAAATGGCACACTAAAGCTTCAGAATTCTCTTTTGCATACATTAATTTCAACATCTTGACTCGGTCCATAGTGAAAAAGAAGGACGTTAGAGTTGAAAGACAGTTAGTTAACCTTTTGGGCAAAATTTTGAGGTGAAATTGCAAGATATGACAATTTGTTGCGTTCTCTTTTCCTTTCTTTCCCTTTCTAAAGTCCCAGTAAGAAAAGCAATATGTTCAATGGATGTTTTGCTCCAGCCTGAAAGTCTTGTACCTTTATATGCTAGTGGCACATGAGGTTTTATCAATTAAAATACTGCTTTTTAATCCACAGGCATTACTTTAGTTGACTTGCAGAATGTCTTTTCATTCTAAAGTGCGAGTTGATTCCATTAAGTAGTGGAGAGAAGAAACTGGCCCATATATTAGAGCAAATTTCAGAAATCTTTGACTGTAATGCCTGCATGCCAGCCAACATTAACTACTTCCATAATTCCTTCTACTGGCTGATTTACTCGTATGTGTACAGGTCAAAGAACTGAGTTCTATCACGTTTAAGTTTGGACACAAAGTATGCATGCAGATTTTGAAGAACCTCCAATGTGTGTGTGAGGAACTCTAAAGCTACAGTCACTCATTCCTAGTCATGAAGAGATTAGCTCCATAGAAGTAAATTTGATCATACTGTGTACTGTAAGTTTTATAAACAGGAAAGTCCTTTAGGATTTTGGTTTGACATACATGGGCTACATCTATACCACCCTGTTAAGTTACCCAGTAAAGGTGCCAGGACAGGAGTACACAGCCTTCATCCAAATTTCAATGGTAAAGTCTGGCCATGGAAACGTCCTCAAAATACCAGAGAGGTGGGACATTTTGGAATCCCAGCCATCCCAAAAGCTCCTGCTCCAGTATTTACTACATGGCCTTGTGATGGATGCACTCGACCCCTTAACCAAACTAGCAGTAGTTTGGTACAGGCTCTAAAGGAGGCAAAGGCCTGAGCTGTAGCCAGGCCAAGAACACCTCTAGGACACCCACAAAAGAGTAGTGACACAGTGAGCATCGATGCATATGACCTTGGAACACTGATCATGCAATCAACACATGAATAGCAGGTGGCTTTTCCAAGACTCATTTGTCAAGGAACAAAGTTAGTTGTGTACAGAAGGATAGGCCTGCATCCCACCTATCAGCTCAAGCACAGCCTTCTGATCAGGGCAGCCCTGCCATAAGGAATTTAGGACTATGCTGTTTTTCCATTAAAAGTGTGATGCAACGAGCTGGTAGCAATACATGAGAAGCTGCTGAAATGCATCACGTAGGCTGTGATACCAGGTT
The DNA here is from genome assembly GCF_015220075.1 of Falco rusticolus. NCBI lineage: Eukaryota > Metazoa > Chordata > Aves > Falconiformes > Falconidae > Falco > Falco rusticolus. The sequence continues at coordinate 9,781,424 of NC_051209.1, read as the reverse complement.
ACTATCACAGGAGCAATGGTGCACTGACCAGCAGTGGTCACAGACCGGACCACCACAAGGTGCTTGTGAACCCTGCAACTAAACTCAGGCTCATCTTGTTTTTTACATTGCTATAAGCCACTGTAGAGATCACAGGTTCTTGCACGGATTCTATTAATGGGAAGGAAATTTCAGCTTCAAAGGTAACTTGTTTGCATGTGCCAGGAAACTGTGTGCCAACATATTTTGAAAAATTAGCTTACTAGTTCCCAGAAGAGAAGCCAATGGCACACACCCTCCGTGTGCTGGGCACAACGCCCATGGCACATTGATTCATGACACAGAAGTTTGATATCTTTAAGTTCATAATTGATGTGACTTTAAGAGAACTTCAGAACCATGTACTTTTCCTGTACATTTATTATTGTCATGCCACACAGGTATTGTCATATCACAGGAACCCTATGGGTCTGTGCTGATAACTTTTTCCTCTGACCAAGTATTTTTGTTCTGTTCCCTGTCTTTCAGCCAACTCTTAATCTATAAGAGCCTATGACAATATAGTTCCTTTTAAGAATCCTTGATAAGGAACTGTGTCAAAATGTGCTTGGATATTCAAAAGGAATTAATTTTCAGCTATGGAAATGGCCCACCTTTTACACCTCAGTCATCTATTGGCCCTACAGACTCTCTGGTAAGCTTCCTATTTCTGAAGTGTTTGAAAAAGTGCTCAACAAGTTCCTCAAAATTGTTTTGGGCCAACATCATTAAAATTCCATGTTTAACTCATCAGAATTAATGCTTCCCCCCTTTTCCTGTTTTGACATGATTTCTGCTCTTTAAAGATTTGTATATTTTTTATTTCTAAATAACACCTTCACTCTGCTTTAAACACATCAACTCTTTTTAGTTCTACTCTTTCAGGTGGATAATAGAACCTACTTTGACAATTATTTTGAGTATCCAATATGCTGTGTTTAAATTTAAAAAATTGTGTCATCTGAAAGCATTTTAGGCCTTTTTCTGAATTTTTTCCCCATTTCTTTTGGACAAATTTTCTAGTTGCTTATGTAGGTGATGGAAATGAAGTGAAATATCTTCTTTCCTGTACTGCTTGAATTTCTGCGTAGTCTTCTACTATACTTCTTGATACATGGTGAGGGACTGCCTTGATGAAGACTTCTTGGGTCATTCTGTGTTCAAGCCAGAGCCTTTTTTTCTAGCCTCACTTGAGAACAAGATCCCCTCCTCAACCTAACCAGCCATGGCTTTATTGATTTTTGGTGCATGCTCTGACTGTAAGTATTGAGGGCATGTTTGCAGCAACCTCCTTGGACAGCTTTCATTTCCAGAACCTGATGAAAATGTGATGCTGCCCTTTGACCATTTTGTGTTACTACCTACTTGCTGTAGGAGAGCAGAGTGACCATATAGGAGTGTCATTATTTATTATGAATGACAGTATTTACAAGCTCTTTGTGCCACTGACAGAGTCTGAGTGTGTAACAACACTGGGGCAGAGCAAACAGGTGTGACAGCACAGGCCACACACAATCTTGAGGAATATATTGACTACAAGGATTGCAAGGGCACACTGGAAGCACACAGGACCCAGATAATACTCTCTGGCATGCTCTCTGGGGTGCTCTGCCATCAGAGACATTCCAGGAGCTGGACATTGTAAAAAGCCAGGAAATTAAAACCTGAGGATACCTTTGGGAGCAATCTTTCAGTACAGTATATAGCCAAAACACAGACAATGACATTTAAGAGCATTTTTCCAGAGCTCAGCAGCCACAATTGAAGATCATGTTAAAAAGAAACAAACAAAAACTTCCAAACTTATATCCCATTCATTGCAAAAATCAGCATTTTCAAAAAGTCTCAACACGTGGGCCTCCCAAGATTTCTGAAAATCTGTCCAGTAAGAGAGTTTCTGAATATTGAACTTCAGGAAAAAGCTTGCCTTGCTTTCAGGTGCAAGAGTTGTCTTCTGGAAATCTACTCCAAGCTGGAGGCTTTGAACCCTTGAAAAGTCAGTATTTTTAGCTTTTTTAAAACATAAATTTAAAGAAAAGTTGTTGCCCTACACTGTATCCTTCAAAAACAAGGCAAAATGAACAACACAGGGTTATTTTCTGAGTTACTGCAGTAACGCAGAAGCCACCTCTAAATCCTTTCTGCAGATCAAGCTCCCCATTCATGACAGGTCAGCATCAGTGTGACATTTGGGACAATTTTCCCTCAGTCAATGGAAAAAAGAGCTCAGGTTTGGTTTTAGCTACAATCTTATATTTCACAGAGGAGCAAGGCATGACTTATCTCCAGCAGGTATGGATTGTCTTCTGATAGCAGAAACAATTCACCTGATAGAAGCAAGAAGTGAGTGGCTTTGACTTTATATGTAGCGTAGAGCTGCACAGCTACACAACTCCTTTGGGTGAGTGTCAGAGAGGGAGGAAGCCTTTGCCCAAAAATCCTCACAGTAGTCACAATTCACCTGAACTCTTCCATTGAAGCATTAGCTTTCCCCTTTCCTAGGACCACCACTCCTCCTCTTTGTTTTTCTTTATTTTTTCCCTCTTGTCAAATTTTTATTTATTTTTACCCTGCTTTCCCCTCATTCCCTTCCACTTAATGCATTTCTAGCACTGCAGTCCAGTCCCTGTAACACCCTGTTTTGTTAATCTGGGGCCTCCTTTTTGTGGTGCTTGAAACTGTGGCTGAGCAAACCTTTGATTTGCACTTGCTGTCTGTTCTGCTCAGTCAATTGTCACACAGTTGTAATAATCACTGGATTTCATGATATGTGTCCAAAAACCAAACAGAAAGCAGTAAAATATCACTATCACCAGCAACATGTTTTAAGAATCTGCAAAAGGTTGGGGGTTTGCTCTAAGTTTTTAATAATCCAATAGTTTTAATTGTCTCTGTGGGTGTGGGTAGGAAAGAAATACGTTGCTTTATCCTAAATTTATTTTGGTCCAACCAAGCAGCAGCAATTTCCCTGCAAGTCTGCTGGGTCATCACCCACTGCCCACAATTCTCTAAGCACCTCAGAACTTCTCAGGATGGCCCATGGGTTTCTCGGCATGTGGAGAGGTCACGGTTGTGTGGCTGCACAGCCGTGAGGACATCTTAAGCAGTGCAACGTCCCGAGGGCAGAGGTTAAAGAAATGTTATTAGATCTAATTGCTTAACGATTACCTAGATTGTTGTTGATAAATAATGCTTTGTTTTACTAACCATTGTGTAAATTAACTGAAGCAAGGAGTCTACAGTTCCTCCTGAAGGACAGTTTGTGATGAGAACTAGCTAAAACCAACTCTATAGTTTGGACAAAGACCAAGGAACAACTGAGTCTGTGCAAAGAGAGAAGGTAAAAAGTTCAGAGTGAGGGAGACTACCAAGCCTTCATCCCCACGACCCCCACGACCCCCACCAAGAGGCACCAGCTGGGAGAGACTTATGAAAATGACTTCTTGGAACTAATTTTAATAAGAAGCGGGGTTAGGTTATGAATATGTATAGGCGTATTTGGAAACCTTATGTATATGCAACATTTGATTGTATAAATTTTAGCAAGTTGTTGCCCCAGGTGCGCATGGCTTTGGTGGGACTACCCCCCCACCCCCCCACCCACCCCACCCCCCACCCCCCACCCCCACCCTCCACCCCGCGCTGCCCAGCGCTGAATAAACATGCCTACTTTACAATCTGATAAGATTGTGGAGTCTGATTCTGCAGGTCAGTCCCACAAAGACAACCGTGCAGAATGACAACTTGCGGTTCAGGTACTGCATCCATACAGGTACTGCATCTATAGTGTGATCAATCTTTTCACAGACTCACTCTTCCTGTTGAAATAAACATCTTCCATAACAAAGACCGAATGTTGTGTATCAAGTAGGTTGCTTCAGGACTAACATAAGAACTTCTCTTTACCTCAGTGGTATTGGAAAGCAGTCAGTGTCTGTTTCCAGACTGTTAAACAGCTTTCTCCTTCTTTGCTTTAAATTAATTGGTTGACTCATAGCTGGAACTATTCACTCTTGATAACAGAGTTCCCTGGCCTCACAGAGTAAATAGGCTAACAAAAAGAGCAGTGAGTTTTCCAAACACAACAAAGTTATGTATCCCAGTTCTTTTTTAGACCTCATGTAAGAAATGGTCCAGCAATTCGTGTCAATAGAGGGTTTAAAAGGTAAACATTGGGACCTGGATCTAGGGGACAGGAGAACAAAGGAGTTTCAAAATGACTGTTAACTATCGCATGGGATGCTACACAAGTCTCTGACATCCAGCCAAGAGATTACCAAATAAGGAAGAAAAGGAAACTGAAGGACGACTGGAGGACAAAGCCTGGGAGGAAGACTGCGAGCCTTCAGCCCAAACGACCCCCAGAGGGACCACCGAGAACTGATACGCATGTGCCAGTGGAAGGGGTCGAATTCCGGAAACTAACTGTAATAACCCTGCCTTTCTTAGAAGTAGTGATGAATATGTATTAGCTTAGGAACATATAAAACCAGTTGCCCGATGTAACACGTGTGCGTGTTAGAGAAGCCCTAACTCCCCGCACACCCAGCGCTGTTTACTTGCCTTTTATTAACCCCATAAATAAATCATATAAAACTAAAAATTGACTCGGAATTTATAACACTCAGTTGTGGTTTGTAGAAAACACATAAATGATACTCATAGTGGCCAGCCCCTGCAGTGCACATGACGTACGGAATTAGACTCTATAACTCGAAAGTTATAAAGTAGGTATGTTTATTGCGCGCAGATGCACAGGGGATGGCTCCTCCACAAGCGTGCATGCCCGAAGTGCTGAACCATCTCACATTTATACAGTAAAACAAATGAATATTCAATTAACACCTATACATATTCGTTACCTAAGCCCCCTTACTCTCGCTTCGCTTCGTATGTTAATTAGCTTATCAGTCTGTTGCCTGGAATGTGGTAGTCTTGCAGGTTTGTAGGTGATTCATGTCCTTGTGACCATCTGATCTTCTCCAGCAAGAAGACTTAGAACTCCCTCCCTCCCTCTAGATAATATTGGAATGTCTCTCATCCTTTTCTCATCCTTTTTATAAATAGCCCCTTTATTAGAGGAAGAAGGGCAGGCGTCTCCTCAAAACTGTAGTTGTCTCCTCAGAGCTGTGTGCCTATGTGACCAGACACCGCACCCATGACCAGTCACCATACCCACATTCCTGAGCAGACATATACAATCACAATCGATGTCCATTGTCCCCATTTCACACTATTTCTCCATATCACACATATGTGAAAGATTTCAGAGAATATTAACATTAAAAACATCCAGAGGTATTTTTTCTTCTGTGATTTGCTAAAAGCTTCCAGAATGCTCTTAATTTTGTTTTAACATTTTAAATAGTTATGTTCTGCATGGGGAGGAAAACACAGTCAAACCTTTACTCAAGACCACTTTCTGCAGCAAAAAATACAAGTGTAAGTAGTTTCCCCCCCACCCCTCTCCTTCTTCACGCTTGCCCCAGGGCTGCTCCCCCAGCTTGTGCTGCCCATGCAGCTGCGCAGTGACCTGGAACACTTCCCTAAACTGACAACCACAGGTTTAGTTTTAGCTAAATTATATTTAACCTGGCTCAGCCCCAGTTCAGTTCACTGCTTTGGCTCATTACACAGAAATGAACATCCAAGGATGGAAGGAACCATACAGCTCAAACTGCTGCTTCCTGATTTAAAGAACGTAGTCAAAATTTCTTAGTGACTGAGTATCCTTTATTGGCAGCGCTGGATGCACGGGGGATCCTTCCGCCTAACGTGCATGTCTAAAGTAGCTAACTATCTTATATTTATACCGTAAAACAATGACTATTCAATTAACGCCTATACATAGTCATTACCTAAACCCGCCTACTCTCGCTTCGTATGTTAATTAGCTTATCAGTCTTTTGTGCTTGCGCAAATTCTTCCAAGAATTGTGGGCAGGGGTCCTCGGGATGCGGGCGGTGGTCTTTGGGAGGAAGGCCGTAGGTCTTCCTCAAGGTGTACTTTTCACCTTTTGCCAGAAAATGCTGAGTTGGGTGAGTTACCAGTTTCAACCAGTTCTTGCTATCTGTCTTTCCTCCTTGGGTGTGTTTTAGCTTAGGATGCCGACAGATAACAGGATGTCCACAGCCTCACAAGATGTTGGCAGACACACAATACACAGGGGATGTCATGTATCTTATATTCATTACATTTTAACTACAAAATTCATTCTATCCTAGAGTGAGTTCATACAATATAATTCCAATGAGAGAAATGAACACGAAACCATAACCTCAGCATCAGATTTAATTGTGTCAAAGTGAGTAATTTGCCCAGACAACTGATGTACTATACTGCTAATCAACTTAAAGAACTAATCAAGTAAGGAACCTACTTGCTGAGGAACCTACCTGAGTATAATATATTAGTAATAGGCATTTTTTGTGTATCTGTGAGAGACCATATCTCCAACTGACTGTCTCAAAGCTTGTTAGCTGAGCTCCTGCAAGTCTTTAACAGTTGTGAACAGATAAGGAGCCAACAGGTGCCTGACATCAGTTTTCGGCCAGGGTCAAGGAAAGGCCACGCTGCTGTGAGGGATGTGCCTAGACATGGACAATCACCACTATCTATGCAGTGATCGTTATCTATGCAGCCATCGCAATTGCCCCAGGAGGAATGTGGCACATGCCATTGTCTGGGGGAAGGGGGGGAGGGGGTCTGAACACCCTATAAAAGACTGTGCAATCAAACAGTAAGTGGCAATCCGGAGACACCCACCACTGACACGAACTGAGACTACAGACCTACAGGATGCCGCTGGATCCACAGTGGTGACTCTCTTGCAACTCTATCCCGACTGCTTGCTAGATTTCCTTCTTTTTCCTTCTTTCCTATCTTTCCCTCTCTTTCCTATCGCTATTTTCTTACCACATGACACAATAAATTTCCTTGATTTGTGGCATTTGACCTCGTTTGTGTCTTAATCTCACTCTGGGTATAACAAAGTATCTTCCCGGCTCAGGTCTTCCTGGACCGGAACAGTACCACGAGTCTGTAAATCAAATAGGCATACAAGTAAAATTCTTTCCATCTCACAAGCAGAGAAACCTTCCCAGTATGAAATCAGAAAAGATATGCTGCTCTGACAGATGATCAGAAGAGGCATACTAAAATGAAAATGACCTGCAGATAACAAAAACTGCTCCCTAATATCCAAATGAATATTTTATTAATTAAATTTTGCACTTATTCATGGTAGAGAGTTAAAGCAAATTTGCAGTCTTTTAGCTTATTTAATAACATGCTGTTCAGAAATTCTTGGAACAAGCTAGCTTAGAGAATTTTTAAAATAGTTTAATTGAAAATATATAGTTCGGTGAACATTAATTATACTGTAACAGTAGAATTCATTCTTCCTACTCGGTTGTGCAAGTGGCACTCAGGTACCAGTGTTTTGCTATGCTGGATATGTAGCTTACTGACCCTAGCCAGCATCAATGTGAGCAGAAGGGGGTGATATTACCTCAGATTTTGCAAGGATTTGCACTACCTAAGAAAGGAACAAAAAAATTACCCCCGACTTCATTAGCTCCACTGAAAGAACAATAAAATACCTAGAAAAAGAAATGAACTAACATTGCTTACATTAAATGAGACTTCTAAAATATTTTATTACCATTTGATATGGCACTTTTTTTCCCCTACTCATCATTGTGGGGTTAGCTGATTTAGAAAAGACATATGAAGTGATATGGTGAAAAAACCTAAAACTCTGCTGCAGACAGAAACTGCATAGATAACAGAAACATTAACACCCAAGAAAGAGGGAAGGGTGGGAGCTTAGCACCTAGCACTTCGAGAAGGGACAGTTAGTAGCGATGTAGATGAGCTCAACTACCAACTGAGAGGAGGACATCCTTGGCGCGCCCCGAGACTTCTCAGAGGAACTCCCTTGCTCGCCCAATCACTGCAGGGGCAGACAAGGACCATCAGCGGACCAGGTATGTTGAATGGGAAGGGGTACCTATAAGTCTTGAGGAGACGTCCTACGTGAGGTAGAGAGCTGAATTGCTCACCCCTGGGTGGTCGAGGTAAAACCCATTGGAAAGGGATCTTGACTGGGTAACACATGTGTCTTGATGGTAACTTAGACCCTCCTGGTTGGAATAGCAGGAGGAGTGTGTATTGTGGTGGTAATTACCTATATCTGCTGTAAGTGCCCGGTATGGTGTATATTTTGAGCTCACGTATCTGGAGTTAACAACACTTGTTTTCTGTATGATTGTGTGACTGAGAAGTATGAAGCAAGTGTGGAGTGTGTGCAAGTATGCTTTTATTATGTGTTCTGTGTTGTATTATACCTTGTTAATGTACGGGAGGTAGATTAGGATTCAGGTATATAGGACCTTGCTGATGTAAAGCCTGGACTGCGCCTGTCCGCCTTATTATCAGTGTAATTCATATATTCGAGCTAATTGTTCCTGGTGCTCAGACTTTATTTGTCAGAAGAGTGCAATTTAGTGATGGGGGGGTGGGGGTGGTGTGGGGGGTGTGTGGGGTAAGGAGTAAGGAAGTACTGAAAATAAGCCCTCTACATTGTATTTTAACCCGTTGGAAGGAAATTGCAGGGGCACCTGGGGGAAGCGTAAATAATAAAACTCTCATTAAATTTTGCAATCAATGGTGGCCCCTCTATAAGTTGGAGGATGAAGAAAAGTGGCCCCGAATGGAACCTTAAATTATAACACTATATTACAACTGATACTCTTCCTAAGAAGGGAAGGAAAATGGGAAGAAGCCATATATGCAGATATGTTTTTCACTTTCCGAAACAACCCTGCATACCAGAAAGATTGTGGATTGGTGCCTCCACAAGACCCCATGGTGTTAGCATTAGAGAGTGAGCAAAGGAAGGAAGGAAAAGGCAAGTTGAAAAGGTGTTGTTCAGCATGTAGTATAGGGCAGAGATGTATAAAGTTAGAGAAGGTAAGGGATCCTAAAGAGGGGGATTTACCGGAATATTATTGAGCTCCAGTAAGTCCCAAGCGGGAGGAGGACAGGGATTCTATTTCTGGAGGCCTGTCTGACAGTCCTGTATCCTCCCACACCCGAGGAAAGAAAGAACAGACCGTGATACAGGCTCCGTTAAGGGAAGCGGTAGGCCCAGATGGAGAAACAGTTTTGGCAAGAGTCCCATTTTCTTCGCATGATCTTGAATCCTGGAGAAACATGGCCAAGGGCTACTGTGATGATCCAGTGGGGGTGAGCAGATATTTCCAACTTATTTTGAAGCAGCATAACCCCAATTGGGAAGATATTCAGCTATTGCTGGATCATTTGACAGAAACTGAAAAACAATTGGTACTAAAAGCATCTCAAGGTTTGGCTAGTGGACGTCTTAAACCCACAAGGGAAGATATTAAAGATCACTTCCCTTTACAAAATCCGAGGTGGAATCCTAATCATAGTGCCCACATGAGCCTGTTGACCGCTTACAGAGAATGGATCATACAAGGAATGGAGAACGCGATTCCTAAATCCATTAATTGGTCAACCCTGTATGAAATTCAACAGGATCAAAAGAAACTCCATCCAAATTCCTCAATAGATTGAGAGATACCATGAGAAAATACACCCCACTAGATCCTAGGTCAGAAATTGGAATCCAACAGCTGGTTTCTTTGTTCAAAAGGCAGTCAGCAAGTGATATACGAAGGAAATTGCAGAAGTTGAAGTAGACAGAAAGCAGGAACTTGGAGGCTTTGTTAGATGAAGCATGGAGACTATATAGAAACAGGGAAGAGGAAGATAAGAAAAAAGATAGGAGGATACTGGTGGCAGCTTTGACAGAAACTCAGGCTCCTAGGGGAGACAGATTTTGGAAGCCCTTAGGGAGGAACCAGTGTGCAATATGTAGACGACAAGGGCACTGGAAAAATGAATGTCCCGAAAGGTGCAGAGGAAGAGGAAGAACTCAAGCACATATCGAGAAGTACTGACGAGGACCCAGGGAATCTACCCTAGCGGACCTGCTGGTTGTATTAAAGCTAGGGAATCAGCAACATAAAATAGAGTTTTTGGTTGACACAGGGGCAACATTTTTGATCTTAAATCAAGCATTGATGCCTATAGATGATGATTTTGTAACAGTACGGGGAGCTACTGGCCAAAGTGAAAAGGCATATTTCCTGAAACCTCTTAGTTATAAAATAGGGAAGCAATTGGGGGTGCATAAATTTCTGTACATGCCTAATTCATCTAGGCCCTTAACAGGAAGGGACTTATTAGAGCAATTGGGAGAAGAGATAAAATTTTCTGAAGGGAAATTGGAGTTTAAGGTAGGGAATGAACAACTGATTGAAGCCCTCAGTTTAAACCTTATAAATTCTCCTACCAGCACTAACATACCTGAAGAAGTCCAAAAACAGATATATCCAGGGGTATGGGCTTCTGAAGTACCAGGCCGGGCAAAATCAGCTTCACTCATAATAATAAAACTTAAACAGGGAACAAAGACAATTAGGATTAAACAGTATCCTTTAAGATTGGAAGATAAAAGAGGGATTCAACCAATTATTGAACAATTTCTGAAATATGGATTATTGGTAGAATGTGAATCTGAGTATAATACCCCTATCCTACCAGTTAAGAAACCAGGTGGAAAGTATAGAGTAGTACAAGATTTAAGAGCCATCAATAAGATAACAGAAGATTTGTATCCCATGGTAGCTAAGCCATATACATTATTAACTAGGTTAGGATCTGAATTGGCCTGGTTTACCATACTGGATTTAAAGGATGCATTTTTCTGCCTACCCTTAAGCCCAGAGAGCCAATTGTTATTTGCTTTTGAATGGGAAAACCCAGACTCTGGAAGAAAAAGAGAACTCACTCAGACTGTGCTACCACAAGGTTTCAAAATTAGTCCGACCCTTTTTGGAAATCAGTTGACCTAAGTCTTTAGAAAGGTGGGAACATCCATCAGGAATTGGAGTGATTCTGCAGTATGTAGATGATATATTAATAGCTACTGAAAACAGGGAGTCATGCATAGAATAGACAATAAGTCTGTTAAACTTCCTTGGATTAAATGGTTATCATGTCTCTCCCCAGAAAGCCCAAGTTGCACAACAACAAGTAACTTGCCTTGGATAAGAACTTATGGCCGGCAAGAGGATTCTAGGAACTGCAAGGAAAGAAGCCATCTGCCAGACCCTGAGACCACAGACAGGTAAAAAACTTCGTATCTTTCTTGGCATGACAGGTTGGTGCTGCTTGTGGATTTATAATTATGGGCTTTTGGTAAGACCCCTTTATGAACTCTTAAAATCAGATTTGAAAACCTCGACCTGGAATAAGGAGGCTGATGAAGCTTTTTGGAACCTAAAACAAGAATTTATGAGAGCACCGACGTTAGGGATACCAGATCCAGCCAAACCTTTCTGGTTATTTTCTCATGAAAAACAAGGAATAGCTTTGGGCATTCTGGCCCAAAATGTGGGGCCAGATCGGAGGGCAGTAGCTTACTTTTCTAAACAGCTTGATGAAGTAAGCAAAGGATGGCCGAGTTGTCTAAGAGCAGTGGCTGCAGTAGTACTCAGTATTCAAGAGGCATGCAAATTTACGTTGGGCCAAAAGTGGGATACAGTGTTGGTATCGCACACTGTATCTGTAGTCTTGGAAGCTAAAGGGGCCCATTGGCTGTCACCTCAACGATTCCTTCAGTATCAAGCTATTATTGTGGAACAAGACGATATGCAAATTGTGGTTACTAACACTGTCAATCCAGCATCTTTTCTCAGAGGAATTGAAGGAGAACCAGTATCCCACGACTGTTTAGAGACAATTGAAGCAGTATACTCCAGCCAATCAGATCTGAAAGAAGAACCGCTAGATTAGAAGATGCTGAAGATACGTGGTATATGGATGGGAGTAGTTTCATTCAGTATGGAACACGTAAGGCTGGGTATGCAGTAACTACCACCGATGAGGTAACAGAAGCTAAAGCCCTCCCTTCCAACACCTCGGCCCAGAAGGCAGAAATCATAGCTCTGACCCGAGCTTTAGAATTAGCAAAAGGGAAGAAAATCAACATTTGGAGAGACTCCAAATATGCATTTGGTGTAGTTCACGCCCATGGGGCAGTTTGGAGAGAGAGAGGACTACTGTCTACCCAAGGAAAACACATAAAACATGCCAAAGAAATTCTAAAGTTATTGGAGGCAGTCCAATTTCAGAGAAAGTGGCCATCATGCATTGCAAAGCCCATCAGAAAGGAACAACAACCCAGCATATAGGCAATTCCATGGCTGATCGTGAAGCCAAAAGGGCAGCGAAAATGGGTCTGGCAGAATTGCACTCTTTGATCTCAGATGGTAAAATACATATTGATCAAGTAGTCAGGGAACCAAAATACTTGAAGGCAGATCAGAAACTCATTACAGATATGGGTGGGAAGGTAGAAAAGGATGGGTGGGTTAAGACACCACAAGGAAAAATTATAGTATGGTTACCAAAATCTCGGAATGTAGAACTTATCGACACCAATGTGATGTAGATAAGCAGACACTTCTTTATTGACGGCCGGGTGCATGAGCGAGTCCTCTCACGATCAACGCACACCAAGTCTCAAAATCAGACACCATATATAGAACTTGTTCATACATATTCATTAAGTATTCATGCATAATCATAATATTTCCCATAAATCATTAACATACTCTCCTCCTATATCCGATTCTGTGCAGTAAAGCTTAGAAAGGTCTAGAAATGGGTCTGGGGTACGATTTGGGTAGGTGGTATATGAGTCGGTGGTCGCGATCTCCCCCTGCCAGAATTACCTTTTACTAAAGTTCACGATTTCTTGGCAGGTAACTACAAGTTGTTCCAGTCGACTCTCCGTGGTTTCCATTAATCTCATATTCTGACATTTCAATACACCTTCTACATACAGAAGACTGGTCAAATACAAAGAAACCTTTCAAACCCTAAAGTTATTACCTAAGTTTTAACAATGGTTCTAGCCCATTCTTCTAGCCTTGGTACAGGATGTACAGAAGATCTCATAGCAGCTTTTACTGTGCAACTATAAGTTTCATTAAAATATTTCTTATCCTTCTATATTTCAATTTTATAAAATAATTTTATAAAATCAAATAATCAATCAAATAAAGTCAATAAATCTTAACTTATTAACAAGTCTATAACAGTACCATTTGCAGTGCTATGGGCCTTAATTTTGGTAGAACATCAGAAAACTCATTGGGGAGCAGAAGCCTTATACAGATATTTAAACCAGTATATCATGGCTCGAAATCTATATACTACCATCAGACAGGTAACCCAACCGTGTGAAGTCTGTTTGCAGAACAACCCTCAAACCAACCAACGGATCGTGTTGGGACAAATAGGAAAAGGGTATCACCCTGGGCAATGGTGGCAGATTGATTTTTCGGAACTCCCAAGAAAAGGGTTTTTTCGATATTTATTGGTTATGACAGACACCTTTTCAGGTTGGCCAGAGGCATTCCCCTGCCGAACTAATAAAGCTAGGGAAGTGACTAAGGCACTGGTACAAGAAATAATACCAAGATTTGGAGTCCCGGCAGTAATATCCACTGACCAAGGATCACACTTTGTGGCCAAAACTACTCAACAAGTTGGTAAACTCTTGGGAATTAATTGGCAATTGCACACCCCATATAGGCCACAAGCAAGTGGTCAGGTGGAGAAAATGAACCACCTTATCAAATTACAAATTGCAAAATTGGGACAAGAAGATGGATTACCTTGGCCTCAGTCACTACCCTTAGCTCTTCTGAGAATTAGAACAAACCCAAGAACTAAAGAAGGACTAAGCCCTTTTGAGATATTATATGGGAGGCCCTATATGGTACAGATGGGGGCATCTACTCAAATTGGTAATGAAGTATTAACTGATTATGTAATAAACTTGCAGAAACAGCTACAAGAAACAGAAAAGCAAGTCCTGGGAATTTGTGCCTGTGGATTGGATGGGCTGGTACATAATATTGTATCAGGTGATTATGTATATGTTAGATCTCTTTCAGGTTCACCTCTGGAACAAAAGTTGGAAGGTCCTTTCCAAGTACTGCTTACATCCCATACATCAGTCAGAATTAAGGAACAAGCATACTGGATCGATTATACCAGAGTGAAGAAAGCCCCTAAGTCACAATGGAAATCATCATCTACCAGACCTCTGCGGCTTCAGATCCAACAAAAAGACTGTTGATCGTTTGTATATTAATAATGTTCTGTATAGTAGGAACTCATTCTTGGGACCAGAATTTGTTTGTACAACTAACCTATAATGTAACAAATGCTTTGAATTTGACAGATTGCTGGGTATGTTCAGCATTTCCCAGAGGTAGTACAGAATTTCCATTATATGGTGTAATGGTATCACAAGTAAATTGGAGTTGGCCATTTAATCATAAAGGATTTGGTTGTTATGAATCTCCAGATAGTACAGCAGGACCCCAAAATGAGGTACAGAAATTAGGGAATTCTACAATAATTAGACAGAAGGATATGAATGCTCCACAGATGGGATGGTTCAATTTCAACTATTCTGCTCTAAACTGGAGTGTATGTGACCCACCAATTCTAACACTTACTAAAGGAAAATATAGCACTACCCCGGAACGTAGAAAAGTGCATCTAGGTATGCCCATTAATCAGACCTATGGCTGCTTGCCTCAAGGATTATGGTGGTTATGTGGAGATGGCCAGGCCAGGAAAAGACTACCTAACCGATGGCAAGGTGACTGTGGATTAGGATACCTAGTTCCCCAAGGTAGAATATTTAATCATTCACATCCTCCACCAGGTGTTTTGAGATCCTCATGGAAATTGGTTAAACGAGGAACCAATAACCCCCTGGTGACCTGAAGAACAGGATTCCATAGTTTTGTCAGATGGTTTCTTCCCTCATTACGGGTAAGTGAATTAGAAAAAGCAATAGTAAATATTTCTGCCACCATAGAACAAATGGAAAAACTCACCATAGATGCTATACAGGGAATCCAACAAGAAATTTCTTCATTAAGAAATGTAGTACTTCAAAATCGAATGGGTCTGGACATACTTTTAGCAAAAGAAGGAGGATTGCGTATGGTTATTAATCAAACTCGCTGTGTCTATGTTAACCAAGACAAACGAATTGAAATAGATTTACAACAAATTTGGGCAAACCCCAAAATACTACATCAAATATCCCTAGATGATACTTCCTTTGGATTTTCTGACCTCTGGGAAAAGCTTATTTCTTGGCTACATAATTTTATGTGGCTGAAGCAGCTCTTTGTTGGAGTTATCATGATTATTGTATTAGGATTATTGATTTGTATTATGTTACGATGCTTTCTGTGGATGTGTAAAAATAATGGGAACAGTTATGAAGAATGGAAGAAACATAGGCTAAGACAAAGGCTAGAGGACGGGAAGTATATTACCAGAATTCATACTAAGGATGTGTTATGGTTTAACCCCAGACGGCAACCAAGCACCACGCAGCTGCTTGTAGAAGAATGGTTGCAGAAGCGTGGCCATAGAATCCCTAAAGATCTGCACAATCCAGGCCTGGAATTAGAATAGGCCTGGAATTAGAATTGTGCTGAAGTTCTTGTGCTGAAGTTAACAAGAAAGTGGCCTTGATCTATTCTTGAATCCTGAGACCAAGTAACTTTGTTGTACTAACAGGCCGTGGCTGTAACAAGCTGCAGCTGTTGGGAAGATAGGTGCAAGGCCAAGGGAGATAGGGAGCGGAATGGGAATAAAGGGAGTAGCAAACCGCAAGGCTGAAACAGAGCAACGCAAATAGCTACATGGATAGAATGCTTATTTTAGTCATGATAATTAGGGGTGTGAGAACAGCGCGCTCTTAGGGGCTAATAAACAATTAAATTTTTGCTTTGGGAATATGCGTGTGTATCGAGTCTATATAAGTAGTGTTAGAAACTAATAAAGTTGAGCAAGATGCATAACTCATATTGAGTAATTTCTTGACTCCGGCGAACCTTTCTCCCAACAGCTGCTTGCACATTTCCCCCCACCCAGAGGGATGGGAAGGAGGATCGGAAAGGAATGTAAAACTCAAGGGTTGAGATAAGAACAATTTAATAGGTAAACCAAAAGCCGCACACGCAAGCAAAGCAAAGCAAGGAATTCATTCACCACTTCCCATGGGCAGGCAGGTGTTCGGTCATCTCCAGGAAATCCGGGCTCTATCACGCGTAATGGTTACTTGGGAAGACAAACGCCATAATGACGGATATCCCCTCCTTCCTTCTTCTTCCCCCAGCTTATATACTCTGCATGATGTTCTATGGTATGCAATATCCCTTTGGCTAGTTTGGGCCACCTGTCCTGGCTATGTCCCCTCCCAATTTCCCATGCTCCTCCAGCCCTCTCACTGGCAGGGCCCAAGGAACTGAAGTGTCTTTGATTTGGTATAACATCACCCAGCAACAACTAAAACCATCAGTGTCCTATCAACATTGTTCTCACATCATAGCCAAAACACAGCACTGCACTAGCTACTAAGAAGAAAGTTAACTCCATTCCAGCTGAAACCAGGACAGGATGGTATTGTTTAAGCAAAAGAATTTACTAAGGGGAAAGAAATGGGGGGGCTTGATATAGTGAAAAAAACTAAAACTCTGCTGCAGACAGAAACTGCATAGATAACAGAAACATTAACACCCGAGAAAGAGGGAAGGGCGGGAGCTTAGCACCTGTGGATAACTGGCTAGCTGAAAAGGGTCACATAGACATAGTCCAGCTGGCTGGACAAAAATGCACATCGCTCTCAGCTTATCTGAAGTAAAGCAAAATACACTGTCTTTGGCTGTCCTTGTTACACAATAACAGGAAGATTTCGGTGGGAAAAGAATGTTGCAGGTGGGAACAGAAAACTACAGAAGAGAAACTAGGGGTGGGCTTGGTATTTAGGCAACTAACCAATAATGAGCTTAACTTTTGTAATATGTATGAGCTAATTATAAGAAGGCATAAAAGGTGACTGTAAGAGACAATAAACGAAGTCTGCTGATCACTCATATTGAGCGACTGTGTCTTCCCTCCGTCGCAACAAATGGCGCCCGAACAGGGACCCTAGAGAGGGCTGAACCTGCGAGCCACGGTTCGACGGAGATTCGGGTACCGGTCCTGAAAGCAGCGCAGGAGGCGGAAGGGCACAGTCCCCGCGCCCGGGAGCACCTACAGAGGGTCCCGCCGGCCACGCGTCGCCGAAGTCTCGCAAAGGCTGCAACAGCGCTGACGAAGGTATGGAGAGACAAGCGACGTATGATTCGCTCATATGCTTTTTAGAAAAGCGGAGCGTTCGGGACATAGATTGTAAAAAGGAATTCCTGGGGTTATTAGCGTATGGGATAGCATCCGGGACCCCCGCGGCAGCGGCGAGCGGCGGCGCGTGGCCCGGCAGGCCCCGTCCCGGCCGCGGTTTCTCTCCAAGGCGGCACCCCACCCCACCCCCCCCTCCGATCGGCGCCATGGCGATGCAAGCGGCCAAGCGAGCTAACATCTGGCTGCCCCCAGAGGTCAATCGGATCCTCTATATTCGGAACCTGCCGTATAAAATCACAGCGGAGGAAATGTATGATATTTTTGGGAAATACGGACCTATTCGACAAATCAGAGTTGGAAACACTCCTGAAACAAGAGGAACAGCTTAAGCTTCTCAAGGAAAAATACGGACTTGATTACAAACCCACAAAAAAAAAAAAAAAAAAAAAAAAAGTGCTTCAGATGTCCCCTACAAGAAATGGGTTTCTGCCTTGAACTAGCAAACATCTCTGTGCTTAAAGAGAAGCCTTTTTGCCTTGATGGAGATAATTTATTCTGTATTCTGTATTTATGCTGTATTCTGAATGTGGAAATTGGTTGGGACTAGGAGGCTGGCTTAAAGGCATTTTGCAAACGGGATTATTATTTTTGATCGTTATTGTAATAATAGTTTCTTGATCAAAACCAGCCAACACTATTTGTAAGCATTAGGCATATCTGAAGAGAATGCCTTTATTTGAATCAGCAGTTAAGGTGTAGTTTAGTCTGAGGCTGTGGTTTTATCTGCTTCTGGTGAATTTTTGAAGTGATGAAATCAGAGATACAAGGTATACTAAGAGTTATGAGGTAATAAGGTAATAATCTAAGTAAGGGTGCTGTCTTTTATATCTACAAGTGCAACATGCTTTTATGTAGCAGAGAGAAACTTTAACAATAATGTTGCTTGAGCGAGATGTGCATGTGACAACTTGGGAAAAGGGATATCACAACTGGAGTGCAACAGTGTTTTTACGTCTGGCAGAGTGAAATCTTTCAAGACCTGAGTTTAGACAGTCTAAAATAAATAGTTAGTATTCAGAAAACGCATCTTAAGCCTCTTTTGCTTACATAGTGTTATGGAAGTCAACTGCTATTGTAGAGAATTAATGATTTTTTAATACATATTAATAAATACTACTATTTTAACTTGAGGCAGTTGAGTGAGAAATACTCACGTGTAGCATTTGAGGGAATGTCAGCATAAATCGCACTTACAGTAAGACTGCATTTTTAATTACTGTACTCGTTAAGATTCGATGATGCCATAAGGCTAAGGCCTTTTATCACAGATCGGTTCTGAACTAAAAGGTGTGTGCACATGTAGATATGCACATTTGTGTTATTTTCCTTAATTGGCTACAAAATAATAATTAGGTTGGGGACTAGATCTTGGGAATTTGTCTATTATACTTCTGTTTGTTAAGGAACGTGCATAACACACAGCACCCATGTAGGCTTGGCTTGTGGCATAGTTGTCAAATTTAGCATAGACATTCAGACAGATAAGCAACGTACTCTTCTTGTGTGTATCACCTACAAGCCATTATGGCTTAGTGTGTAAATCTGTATGTAACTATTGAAAAAACACTTATGAATGTATATAGCTTAGAACTAATTTTTCCCCTTTGTTAATTCTTTGATATCAATGAGGTATTCTTCAGAAAATGTATGGACTGGTTGGTTGCATAAGGGCAGTTGTTATTTGGACAGAAAATTGTTAATGGTCAGGGATTTTCCACTTAAATATTTGCAAATATTCCTAGTCAAACATCAGTTTGGTTTCTTTTTGGGTTTTGAGCTTGCATTAGTCCATGTTCAGAACTTTAAAATTACCTTTGAATTTTTTAAACTTTTTATATCACTGGAACAGAAAGAGCATCTAAATTAAAGCTTCAAGCTAACTTTATTTTTCAAGTATTTCAGGAATTATACTTCTGAACTGAGATTTTATAAGTTGGCTGTGTATGTTCCTGTGTTAAAACGCTGTTATTGAAAATGGTCAACCAAGCCTATGTCGCCCAAAATAAAAACGGGGGAATTGTGGATAACTGGCTAGCTGAAAAGGGTCACATAGACATAGTCCAGCTGGCTGGACAAAAATGCACATCGCTCTCAGCTTATCTGAAGTAAAGCAAAATACACTGTCTTTGGCTGTCCTTGTTACACAATAACAGGAAGATTTCGGTGGGAAAAGAATGTTGCAGGTGGGAACAGAAAACTACAGAAGAGAAACTAGGGGTGGGCTTGGTATTTAGGCAACTAACCAATAATGAGCTTAACTTTTGTAATATGTATGAGCTAATTATAAGAAGGCATAAAAGGTGACTGTAAGAGACAATAAACGAAGTCTGCTGATCACTCATATTGAGCGACTGTGTCTTCCCTCCATCGCAACAAGCACCTAGCACTTTGAGAAGGGACAGTTATGATCTCAACAAGAATGTAAGTAAGGAGCCTTCTGAAGAGGACGTGCTAACTGCTAAAAGAAAACAAACTAGGGTAAAATAATTGTGGTAGTAATAGATCAGCGACTTCCTACTCAAATGGCCCCCACCCCAAAGAAGGTGGATCCCCCGCTGGCCCCGGGATCATGCTGATATAGGTTAAAACCAGCCTAGTGGGCATGTATTAGCTTGACATGTTTAGAGTGGACAATAAGGAAGGGCTAATCCTTAGCTAGCAGATGTTTTAAGATAACAGAAACTAAATAACAAAGACTGCTAATGTATGCAAAGATAAACAAGAACTTCAGGTAACTGCCCAAGAAGATGAAAAGTACATCTTGAAGAGGCACCAGAGGGAGGAGATTCTGAATGTTTGGAAACCTTATGTATATGCATGCCTTTGTATAATAAATATCGGGCTGCTTGTTGAAACGGTGTGCAAGTTAGGAGGAGCGATCCCCTTTGCACCTGGCGCCACAATAAACATACCTGCTTTATAACTCTCCTCGAGTTGTAGAGTTTGATTCTGCATGTCAGAACTGCACAAAGATATTTAGAATACAGTTCTGCAGCATCACTACACAATGCCCCATTTTTCATGCTGTATTACTCTTGAAAATCCATTCTATGCATTCTGTTGCTTGATCATGTAGCCACAAGTGATGCATAATCTGGGATTCAGGAGACCCTCTCTTTGTGCTCAGCTTGTTGGAGTCAAGTGGGAAGTGAGAGAAGATGAGGCAAAGTCCCACAACTGTGGAAAAGCAGGTGGGTACCCAGAGGAGATGTC
The DNA here is from genome assembly GCF_015220075.1 of Falco rusticolus. NCBI lineage: Eukaryota > Metazoa > Chordata > Aves > Falconiformes > Falconidae > Falco > Falco rusticolus. The sequence goes on along the minus strand of NC_051209.1, from coordinate 9,760,817 downwards.
CATGGTAATATGAAGTCATACCCTTGCTCCAAGGGAAAACCCACTGGAGGAAGATTTTGATGAGCTAGTGGTAGCAAGGGGAGCCATGCTGTGCCATTGAAACCTGGAATCATGCTGGAAGCTGTTATACATGAAGCCCAAGATAGAAAGGTTTTTAGGTTTTTGATGGTTTTGTGTGTGTGTGTGTGTGTGTGTGTGTAAAAAAGAAAAACCTTCTGCTACTTCTTTGGCAAATTAAAAATTTGGTCCTTGGGATTAGTTATTCAGTCAAATTGCCATACTAGAAATTGTTAACGTAACAATGCTTACTTACATACTGAATGATGAATGATGTACCACTTATCTATAGGATGACGTATTTATGTTTATCTAAAAGTTGGGAAACGTCCAAGGACCCTTATTGCTAACATGACGGATGTACTAATTGCTAAGTCCTTGGATTTGTCATCTTTAAAAAGGCTATCTGGTTCCTAAGTTCCTGTTGCTTATACAACGTGGCAAAGAAAAGGACTTAAATCATGGTCAGTAGTTTAGTGAGATATGTAAATGAGTTCCTGGAATTGTAATGAATATGTAAACGATTTCCCGGAAAGTTAATGAATAGGTATGAGTAGCTTGTATAAAGAGGGGACTGAAAAATCCCCTCGGGGTGCATGACTTTGGTGGAGCGATCCTCCATGCACCCAGCGCTGCTGAATAAAGATAACCTCTGCTCACTCGAATATTGGTGACTGATTCTTCAAATCAATACACAAAACTTATCATGTAAATAAATATAATCACAGCTAGATTTGAATAAAAGGGACAAAGGTGTATGAATGGTTAATCTAAAGATTACTTTGTAAACTGATTCAAAGAGTATGTACCACCCCGAAATATCTTGTAGTGGACAAACAGGCTCTTATCCAAAAACTTTCTCTGATGAGGAAAAGCAGTTTTCTATAGCCATCATTTCTCAGAAAGCTTTGCTTGTATTTTTCTGTCTCCTGCACTGTTGATAATTTTGATTCACAAGAATGTCAAGCTTTTAGAAGGTTGTATTCCTTTCCAAAGGTAAAACTAAGCATTTTTAACATCATCCAAAGTGGTCAGAGGAGAAGAGACAGTTTTGAAAACATGCATTTATGACTGAAACTGTGATAAACATTTGAAGACTTGGCAGCGTATCATCACTGACCTTTACTTGTGAGCACTCATAACTGCAGAGATTAATTTTTACTAAAATGTTTTGAGGATGTAAGATTCCAGTTACTGTAAGTACAACAGAAAATCTTATATACTGTCTACTTATCTTCAGAACAGTCTGCTTAGGGGAATATGTATGTACAGTAAAATACTGCAAACTGCAGAAGTTGTAGTAACAACATGAGATCTTGGGGCAGGAAGGAAAAGATACAATCAGTATAATATATTTATCTATAGACTTCTATGCAAACATGGCTTTCAGAGACACCAACACAATACATATATTGAATTTGCTTCCACTAGTTTCTAAGAAGTGCTACATGCTACCTGGAGAAAAGTCCATAGTCACTACTCAAAAAAAGTAATTTTAAAGTAGATGGTTTGCAAGCCCACCTGGTTTCATTTTGCTCATTGTAAAAATCTTAGGTTTGCTTGATGTTGCAAGTTAACATGGCAAAATGTTATTGAATTAGCCAAATCACAGTAATGGATGAGGAATCTGCTTCAATTTATCTTATTCCCAATTTAGCAGTAAAATTTAAGCATATGTGTAAATCCCATTGAAATCAATAGGGTTTATGCACATAAAGTGCTTTGCTGAACTGGGGCCAGTAAAGAAATATGACTAATCGCACTAATAAAGGAAATAGGAGTTAGTCCAAGTTACTTAATCACAGTCTGTTTATGGGGAAAGAGCTGTGCTTTTTACGTCCTCACTGTCTTACACTTTAAAAAATAAATACAAGCCAGAAAGGGAAATTCAACTTTCTATAACATGATGATGCTATAATTTGTGCAGTAACCCCTTCATGATTGTTCTTTTGCTTATTTGAGCTACTGACATTACCAACCCCCCATTAATTCTGTTCTTGGTTTGGCAATCCCTTTTAACTGTGTTCTGTTTCTGCTTTCTCCCTCCTCTCTCCCCACCAAATCTGTTCTATTTTGAGTTTGGCAAAATTATACAGATTAGTGCTGAATAACCAACACAAAGGAAAATTGTAATTTGAGAGATTTAGGGCCAAGTTCCTAACTGATGTAAATCCTCACAGCTCCACAGCAGTGACTGAAGCAACATGAGTTGAATGCTGGCTGAGGTTTTAGACCTCAGGGTTCATTTTTTTCCCTCGTAGAATGTCTAGAGTTAAAGCGATTTTCTTAGATTTGCTATTAAGAACTTTTCAGCTATTCAGTTTGTGTTTTTTTCCCTGTGGACTGCAAAAAGCATACACAATCTTCATAGAATCATAGAATCATTTAATTTGGAAAAGACCTTTGAGATCATCAAGTCCAACCGTTAACCCAGGACTGCCAAGTCTATCACTAAACCATGTCCCTAAGCACCACATCTGTGTGTTTTTGAAACACCTTCAGAGATGGTGATTCCAGGACCTCCCCGAGCATCCTGTTCCAATGCCTGACCATTCTTTCAGTGAAGAAATTTTTCCAAAAATCTTGATACATCCTACCTAATCTGCAGGTGAGTACTCGTGATTTGGCCCTATAAATCATGCAATATATTTTTTGATGTGTGTGAGTGCTCTTCTTGAAAAGTGATTATTACATGGAAACTCATACAAATAATTTCTTCAGACCCTGATTCAGAAGTTCACATTCTGTGGAGATTTTAACCTATTAATGTTAAAAGACTGCAGAAAGCAAATACAAGGAACATGATGTCAAGAAATAAATAGCGCTTTTTTTTTTTTTTTTTTTTTTTAGGAAATACCTAGGCTATATAGTAATAAAAAACCCAGAAGTTTAAAACGCACAGTTCACATATTGTCATTACACACATCCAAAAAAGGTCAATTATTAGATTTGTTATGTGTACAAAATTCCACTCAAATCCCAACAAGATAAGTAAGAGGGAGAAAACATAGAAAAGTAGAAAAGTAAGGACATTTCCAAGGAAATAAAAACAGACAATAAAAGGAAAACCTCAGATAGACTGAAAATAATAATTTTGATGGTATGTCAGAAGCAAAATGTACAACAGATATAAAGCCATGTTTTCTCTTAATCTCTACTTGATCTAGACTTATAAATTTTGTGTATCCTAAAATTTACCAAGGAGGCTTATAGGAGCTGAAACTCAAAGCTGCCTATATTCACTTTCAAAATGTGTTGCTTTCCCTTGCTCTTACATTACAAGCCTAGCTAAGAACAGAAGACTCTGTTTGATTGCTGCTTTTCAGCGTTGACCCTCCATGGTTGTTTATATCCTGTAGGTAAAAAAGATTAATACAATAAACTATCACAGTGATATTTTTTTCCATCTATGGAATTCATTAAAAATCTAATTTATGCTGGGATGCTAGCTGCCCATTTTATTTTTTGTTCTGCCTGTGGTTGCTGTTATACTGTAGGATGCTAGGAATGTAATTGAACATTCTTTCTGTAGCTTTTATGCTTACTAGCTGTTCTTGGAGGACTCCTAGAGAACAAAGCATTAAGCAGGACCAACACAGCGAGTCTTTAGTAAACACCTGTTTCTCTGGTGGTGTTTATGTGTGTGAATTTGCCCAAATTAACTGTAGTGCTGCTCACGGCACAAAAACTTAACCAACTGCTAGCATTTATGTCACAAGCATCCGGTTTCAGAAATCTATAAATTAAGCATAAATTTTTCTCTGAACTGAAATGCACAGGATTAGTTGTTCAAAATGCTGCCCTGCTTAAAAAGAAATGGGCTTAAGCTATGAGTTCCAGATGATATTCAAGAAGTTAAAACTGATGCATATTCAGATTGAGGGATAATTCACACTTTTTGTGCATCTTATTTACCTTTCCCCAGCTCTCCACAAAAGTAAGTGGAGGCAGGATAAACTGCAATTCCGTATGCAGAAATTAAATATATGAAGAGTAACAGAGGAATTGTAGGGGGACAAAGACAGTGGGTTGATTGACATTGACAATATGCAGCTGTGGCTTTGCTTTGACGATGTGCAGCTGTGATCCTACAGCAACTCAGTTAAATAGCTCTGAGGAGCGGGGGGGGGGGGGGGGAAGAGAGAACCTGGATGAAGCAGACACAAGGAGGAGTGTGGTCTGGCCTCTGGAGAACAGAGAAACAGCGTAGACAGTAGAGTTTGGCCAATAATAAAGCTTTTTGCTGCTTACTATTTTATTTTTCCTGGCCACCGTAATTTAATTGCAATGAGGAACAACTTCTATTCTGGGTAAGCAACCTCTTAATGACAGAAAACCTGTAATTGGTGATGTCCTTTGGACACACTCCAGCACCTCAACGTCTTTCTTGTAGTAAGGGGCCCCAAACTGAACACTGTATTTGAGGTGTGGCCTCACCAGTGCCATGTACAAAGGGACGATCACCTACCTTGTCCTCCTGGCCACACTATTTTGGATGCAAGCCAAGATGTTATTGGCCTTGGCTGCTTGGGAACACTGCTGGTTCATATTCAGCTGGCTGTCGACCAACACCCCAAGTCCTTTTTGGCCAGGCAACTTTCCAGCCACTCTTCCCCAAGCCTGTAGTGTTGCATGGGGTTGTTGTGACCCAAGTGCAAGACCCAGCACTTAGTCTTGTTGAACCTCATGCAATTGGCCTCAGCCCATTGATCCAGCCTGTACAGATTCCTCTGTAGGGCCTTTCTACCCTCAAGGAGATCAACACTCCCACCCAATGTGCTGTCATCTGCAAACTTCCTGAGGGTACACTCGATCCCCTCATCCAGATCATTGATAATGATATTATAAAAACCTGAACCCTGGGGAACACCACTTGTGACCGGCTGCCAGCTGGATTTGCCTCCATTCACAACAACTCTTTGGGCTCAGCCATCCAGCCATTTTTTACCCAGCACAGATTAAACTCATCCATGCCATGAGCAGCCACTTTGTTCAGGAGAATGCTGTGGGAAACAATGTCAAAGGCTTTACTAAAGTCCAGGTAAACAACATCCACAGCCTTTCCTTCATCCACTAGGCGGGTCATCTTGTTGTAGAAGGACATCAAGTTAGTCAAGCAGGACCTGCCTTTCATAAATCCATGCTGACTTGGCCTTGATCACCTGGTTGTCCTATATGTGCCATGTGATGGCACTCAAGATGATCTGCTCCATAACCTTCCCCGGCACTGAGGTCAGATTGACAAGCCTGTAGCTCCCCGGGTCCTCCTTCTGGCCCTTCTTGTAGATGAGTGTCACATTTGAATACCTCCAGTCTTCTGGGACCTCCCCATTTAGCCAGGACTGCTGATTAATGATTGAAAGTGGCTTGGTGAGCACTTCTGCCAGCTCCCTCAGTACCCTTGTGTAGATCCCATCTGGCTCCATAGACTTGTGTGTGTGTCCAAGTGGTGTAGCAGGTCACTAACCATTTCCCTTTGGATTATGAGGGCTTCGTTCCACTCCCTGTTCCTGTCTTGCAGATCAGTGGGCTGGGTACCCTGAGCACAAATGGTCTTACTATTAAAGACTGAGGCAAAGGCATCATTAAGTACCTCAGCCTTTTCCTCATACTTTGTCACTATATTTCCCCCTGCAGCCAATAAAGGATGGAGATTCTCCTTAACCCTCCTTTTCTTGTTTACGACAGTAGTCAGATTAAGTTGTATTTGGGCTTTGGCCCTTCTAATTTCTGCCCTGCATAGCCTCACAACATCTTTGTAGTCCTCCTGAGTTGCCTGCCCCTTCTTTCAAAGGTCATAAACTCTTTTTTTTCCCCCCCTGAGTTCCAGAAAAATCTCTCTGCTCAGCCAGGCCAATCTTCTTCCCTGTTGGTTCATCTTTCAGCACATAGTGACAGCCTTCTCCTGCACCCTTAAAATTTCCTTCTGGAAAAATGTCAAGCCTTCCTGGACTCCTTAGCACTTCAGTGCTGCCTCCCAAGGGACTATTTCAACCAGGCCCCTTAACAGGCCAAAGTCTGCCCTCTGGAAGTCCAAGGCAGCGGTTCTACTAACCACCCTCCTTACTTTTCCAAGAATCAAAAACTCTGTCATTTAATGATCACTGTGCTCAAGATGACCTCCAACCATCACATCACCCCCAAGTCCTTCTCTGTTCACAAATAGGTCCAGTGGGGCATCTTCCCTAGTTGGCTTACTCACCAGCTGTCAGGAAGTTTTCTTCCATACACTCCAGGAACCTCCTAGACTGTTTCCTCTCCACTGTGTTGTATTTCCAGCAGAGAGCTGGTATGTTGAAGTCCCCTATGAGAACAAGGGCTAGTAATCGTGAGGCTTCTCCCAGCTGCTTATAGAATATTTCATCTGTCTCTTCATCCTGTTTAGGTAGTCTATAACAGACTCCCAGCATGATATATGCCTTATTTGCCTTTCTCCTGATTCTTACTCATAAACACTTGACCCTTTCATCACCATCATCAAGTTCTAGACAGTCAAAACATTCCCTAAAATACAGGGGTACCCCACTGCCTCTCCTTCCTTGCCTATCCCTTCTGAAGAGTTTATAGCTATCCACTGCAGCACTCCAGTTGTGCAAGTCATCCCACCATGTTTCCGTGATTGTAACTATATCATAGTTTTCCAGCTGCACAGTGGCTTCAAACTCCTGTTATGTTGCTCATGCTGTGTGCATTGGTGTAGATGCACTTCATTTGGGCTATTGATTCTGCCACCTTTTTGGGGGAAGAAGCCCTAATTCCTATGTGACTGTTGCTAGGCGCTTCCATGGTTTCTAATGCATCAATAGCTCTTGCATCTTTGCTGCCACATGGATCTCCATCCCCTACCCCAACTGAGATGGCTAAGGTACTGTACACATTCATGAAGAGACATTTAAAATGTGTTCCAGTGTACTCAGCACATCATGGAGCAGACTGAAGGACCTTACTACCACAGCATTCCTCTAACATTTGTGTGCAGCTCCATGGCTTATCACTAGACCCTGGTATTCCTTTTCCCCCTTCAAATATAGTTCAAAGCTCTTTCAATGAGCTTTGCTAACTCTTGCACAAAGATCCTTTTGCCCCTTTGACACAGGTGTACCCCTTTTGTTGCTAGCAGGCCTAGTGTCGTGTAGACCAGTGTGGATAACTGGCTAGCTGAAAAGGGTCACATAGACATAGTCCAGCTGGCTGGACAAAAATGCACATCGCTCTCAGCTTATCTGAAGTAAAGCAAAATACACTGTCTTTGGCTGTCCTTGTTACACAGTAACAGGAAGATTTCGGTGGGAAAAGAATGTTGCAGGTGGGAACAGAAAACTACAGAAGAGAAACTAGGGGTGGGCTTGGTATTTAGGCAACTAACCAATAATGAGCTTAACTTTTGTAATATGTATGAGCTAATTATAAGAAGGCATAAAAGGTGACTGTAAGAGACAATAAACGAAGTCTGCTGATCACTCATATTGAGCGACTGTGTCTTCCCTCCGTCGCGACAGACCAGCCTGTGATCAAAAACCCCCAAATTTTGATGGTGACACCAGTCATGGAACCAGGTATTGATCTGCTCGATCTTCCTGTTTCTTCCATCATCATTCTCTGCAACTGGTAGGATAGAGGAGAATACTACTCACGCTCCTGATCCCTTATCCAGTTGTCCCAAGGCCCTGAAGTCTCTATTGATCGCCCTTGGACTTCTTATTGCAACTTCATCTCTGCCTACATGGAAAAGCAACAGAAATATCTCAGTTTAATCAACCACATTCTTTTTCTCATATAGTGATGGGCTGGTTGTTTTTTTTGTCTGCTTGGTTAGGTGACTGATTCAGCCCTGCATGCCTTAAGAAGACTATTTATGTCTGAGGCTTTTGTCAGTGTACTGTATGCCCAGGAATGGTAGGGAGAGGCTTGGAACATCTTTTGTGCTACTCTTTAAATAAAGTCATTCAAGGGTGCTGACTACCCATTGACTTTAGCAACTGGATAGGGCTAAAGAACAAGTCATCAGTAGGTATTTTATATTCTATAACCTTCTAAATCCTGGTTGAGTGCACCATGGTTCACAACACAGCAGGACTTACTCTGCTGTGGCTTTCATTATGTATGACAGCTGCACACAGCAAAGGTTGCTGAGCAAAGTTGTCTTTGAGAGCAACGGAGCTCCAGCTGCTTCATAGGTGAGTGAGCAAAGAGTCAGGGTCCACAGCTTTCTCCAAAAGGTACTTTTAAGCTGAATATATCCATGGACTCTTTCAAAGGCTGAGAGATGGAGCAGCAGGTACACAGGGGAGTGAACAGTTTTATATTGGAATTGTGACTGCTTCTTTTGATATGAACCAATGACTTTGGAATATAATTATTAAAAAGATAGACTGTTGAAAGGCCTCCTTCTGTCCTGGCTAATCTGTTATTGAATAAGCATTTCAGAGAGTGCTATACTTCTTTTGTATACATACCTATACACCATGTTCCTAAATCTCCTTATTCAGATGCTTATCTTTAGGAGCAGATTTTCAGATATTTCAGGTACTTTATATATGAAGTGCAGGACTGGGAAGGGGAATAAAGTGGTGGAATATCTATGTGAGCATGTTCCCTGGGCAGGAATAGAGATAATACATTTAGCAGTGCTAGTGAGTGTGAGAAGTTTTGTATCACTTTGGGTTCCTCATAAATTCACATCTGAACCTTTTGTCATATGTGTAGTTACAGTGATATCTACAAATAAACTCAGAATTTGAATATATGCATGAATCTAAACCTTTATTGAATAACGGCTTAACTGTCCATAAGTTATTCCAGGTATAGGGGCAGAAATGAGAAGAGATTTGTTTCTACTGTGTAAGCATAGTGAATTGTGAACTATTTTCTTCAGCTGTATTAAAGTTATAGGGGAGCAAATATCTTAAAAACTGATAATTACATTAAGTTAAATACTGCACAATGATATGGGGGATAAGCAGGTTATATGGACAAGAGATCAAAATCACACATGCCATAAGGAGAAAATTTCTGGCTAAAAAAATGGAGCTTAACATCATTCTGCATTATGTGCAAATTTGAAAGTGTTAGATATCAGAAATTTTTTTTTGTCTTGGGAATTACTTTCAATTTAGGAAATAACATATCTATTGGGTGATAAGTAACTTGCCCTAAAATACCAGTAAGTTTGTTAAATTTAGGTTCAACAGATATTTATGAATTAGAACAGAGATTAAGAAATTCTTTAAATCTTTTTGATAATGTATTCTTAGTGAAGTATAATAATTGCAAAATGAAAATTAATACAGGGAAAACCCCTACATCTGGCAGTTTCAATAATATGCTTATTCACAATAAGCATATTTAAGATATCCTTCATGATCATTAGCTTCATGGGATTAGGAATGAGCCATCATAGATTTAGCAATGAATCCCCCTCAGGATTTTTTATCAGATATGAAACCCTTTCCAGGCCATATGGTGACAGAGGGCAGCACTCTTTCCCAGGGACCTTGTTAGAATCACAGAATGGTCAGGGTTGGAAGGGACCTCTGGAGACCATCTAGTTCAGGGGTCCTCAAACTACGGCCCGCGGTCTGGATACGGCCCCCCAGGGTCCTCAATCCGGCCCCTGGTATTTACAGACACACACACCCCCCCGGAGGTTGCGGGGGAAACCAAGCAGCTGCAGATGACTGCCTGCCACTTCATCTGCGCACCAGCCCCCTGTTTAAAAAGTTTGAGGACCCCTGATCTAGTCCAACCCCCTGCTAAAGCAGGTTCACCTAGAGCAGGTTGCACAGAAACGCATCCAGGGGGGATTTGAATGTCTCTAGAGGAGGAGACTCTGCAACCTCTCTGAGCAGCCTGTTCCAGTGCTCTGTCACCCTCAAAGGAAAGAAGTTAGTCCTCATATTCAAATGAAACTTCTTGTATTGCGGTTTGTGCCTGTTGCCCCTTGCCCTTTCACTGGGCACTACTGAAAAGAGTTTGGCCCCATCCTCTTGACACTCACCCTCAGGATATTTGTAGATATTGATAAGATCCCTGTAGAGGGATTTTTAAAGGACCGAGGACATATGTTACCATTGTCTGGGTTGGACAACCCAGGCCTGTTAGTTGAAGCTGCAGAGCAGTTTTTAATAGTCCTGGGAACAAGCAGTGGGAGAAGGAAAACAAGCTATGTACAAACAAGAAGCCAGGTGCAGAGCAAGCCCTGGGAACCGCAAAATCAACACACTCTCATCGGCACACTCTGATAAGGCACCTGCAGCATGCCCACCAGTCAGCGACACGGACCCCCACGTGGCCCAGAGACTTTTATCCAATCACCTGTGTGTAAAGTCAGGTGAGCGGTCGGTTTAAGTTATAAATATGACCTGTTTGTTTAATAAAGTGAGCACGGCATGTAGCCATATTGGTGTGATTGTCGTGACTTGGCCGACTCTCCACGGAGGACCCTCTTCATGTGGCGCCCGAACAGGGACCCATTTATTTGCTTAAATGCGGTTTAGCTTAAATGCTGTTCGCTTAAATGCGGAAGTCTCCGTGCATCGGACCCGAAGGGAAGTTGTCTGATTAGGGAGCTGGAGGTCGGAGGCGGGCGGAACCTGGAAGGCGAAAAGCGGAGCCCAGAGTTCGGTGTAGAGCTGCAGATCGCACCCCCGACGGTGGTAAGACTGCGTAGAGTAAATCGTGGCAGGACTCTACACTAAATTCCTCTCTGTGAGGGGGGGGGGGGGGGGGGGGCACTACGGAAGACCGCAACGAGTGCGGCGGGGCTTCTCCACTGATACCCTTTCTGTGAGAGGGGGGAGCTCTGAGAAGACCGCGATGGAATTAGACGCGGCAATTAAACTGTTAACTAGCATCCTCCTTAAGAGAGGGGAGGGCGTTAAAGAGACAGAAGTGGAGACCTTAGTTCGCTGGGCACGAAAAAAGAATAAGATCCCCGAGCCCGTGTTATTGTTTAGTATTGCGGAATGGAGAGAAGTTGGAAATTGCCTCTGGGATACTACAATCGAGGGAGGCAAAGAAGGAAAAGAAGCTAAAGCGTTAGGAGCTACGTGGCGGTCGATAGTTAACACTGGAAACTATGAAGGCGGAAAAAAAAGTAGCGGCGGTGGCCATAGAAGCGTTGGGGAGAGATGTGGTAGAAAAGCCGGTGGAGCAGAAGGGTGATTCACCTAAGCCTTCTCTCTTGGCTACATTTTTCGGAGTTGGGCATACTCGTCCTATGAAGGGTATGTCCGCCCCTGCGTGTTCAACAGTGCAGGAGCTTTTAGATAAGACAGCGGACAAACCGGAAATTACTCCTCGAGAGCCTGAGGTAACTGAGCCGAACCCGGAAGAGGCGGCTGAGCCTCCCCAGGAGGGCGGGGCAGCGAGTCCTGCTGCACCAATCGGAGCTGTGGGTGGAGCAAGACCAAAACGGAGGGTGGTGACAGCTCGTAGGTCTCGTCAGGGCGGGCAAAAGCGCCGTCCGAGGTCGTATCCTCCTCTTCCTGAAACATCATCTGACGAATTTGAGGAAGAAGGCGGGGAGAAACTTTGTGATAACAATACAGAGAAATCCTTACGGGGGGTAATAGATAAATTAAGAAACCTGGTAAAGCGAGTTAAAATGAACCTGCCTACTACTTCAATACCTGTAGTTCCTCCAGTTAGCCCAACTACCCTGCCAATGCTGAACTTGAGAAAAGATCCAATTCTACAGCGTTGGTCTGGTGGTGTTGTTCGTGATGCTATTTTGGAGGGTGATTGGCAGGTGACCAGCTCATTAGCTTGTCCAGTACTGGTTAATAACCTTGGTGCACAATGGGAGCCACATGATTGGAAAATATTGCAACAAGCAAAGCAAACAGTTACTACTCATGGTCTGCATTCAGAGGCTGCACGACAGATCATCCATTTTATTTTCACAGCAGACGTTCTTTCACCTGCTGATTGTGCTGGACTTGCTTCCCTATTATTGACTCCTTCTCAATATTTAATGTTTGAGGGGGAGTGGAAGAGACTAGCCGTAGAGGAAGCAAATAGACATCAAGATCCAGATATAGGAGATCCGCTTTATGGTCTACGGGCAGATATGTTAACTGGGCAGGGACTTTACTACACAGGTTCAATTGCAGTATCCCATACAAATGCATCAACTTGCTCAGACTTTAGCACATCGAGCCCTTTTGTCTGTGCCAGACAAGAAGAAACCTGCTTCCTATACCACTGTTCGTCAGGGGACAGCGGAGCCCTATGGGCAATTTGTAGACCATTTGTCTGCAGCATTAAAGGACAATTCTGATTTACCTGTGGACCTGCAGGAACATTTGTTCCGCACCCTCGCCTTTGAAGGGGCTAACCCAAGAACAAAGGCAATCTTAGCAACACTACCCCAAGGGAGTCCCATAGATGAAATGTTGATTAGAGCTACTCGAGCCGAACAAAATAACCAAGCGGCTGCCTTTACTGCTGTGTTGAGGGAGCAAGGGCATATAATTGCAGCGACCTTAACAAATCATATAGGTGGACATCGAAAGGGGAACAATGGTAAATCAGGATTTGGTATTTGTTACCAATGTGGTGAATCTGGACACATGAGGCGTACTTGTTCAAAGATTGTTTGGTGTCACAAATGTAACTTAGATACACATGCTACTGCTGTTTGTAGATATAACAGGTCGGGAAACATGCAGCGCAGCGCGTTGGGTCTACACGCGAAGACACAAGTACAGACCCCAACAACGCAGATGAGAAATGTGGTCTCTTATACCAGTGCATCCCAGCCACCCAGGGAAGCCTCAGGGTGGACGTGGCAACCGCAGTAGATGTAGCTTTGAATAATAAAGAAGTGACTTTAATTCCAACTGAAGTAAAAGGACCTTTGTCTAAAGTGAATTCTCCAGTTGGAGGACTTTTATATAGGGAGATCTTCAACAGGAAGGCAAGGAGTAATTGTTTTACCTGGGTTAATTGATGCAGATTTTATGGGACATGTACAAGTTATGGCCTATGCATTACAACCACCGGTTACTATTCCAAAAGGAAGTAAAATTGCTCAAATACTTCCCTATGACAGCCTTGCTGCGCATCGACAATCCTATGAGCAACTCGGACAACAAGGCCAGCCATCTAAGATGGGAGGAGAAGACGATTTTGGATTTACCGGACCTGAGGTGTGTTTCACATTAGACCTCAATCAAAGACCATATCAGAAGATTCAATTGAAGAAAGGCAGTCAGCAAATTACTCTGGAACCTCTATTAGACTCCGGGGCAGATGTCACCATCATTAATCAACATCTATGGCCCCAGAATTGGGAACTGCAAGCTCCAATCACCCAAGTGGTAGGAGTAGGAGGTGCAAAAGCCCTGAGGCAGAGTAAAGACTTGATTACATTGCAGTTTGAAGACGGCCAGGCTATTGTAATTCGGCCATACGTTATCTGGGTTGATTGGATGGGATGTCTTGTCACAATTGGGACTAGTTATGACAACTGACCAGCATTTTGCACCACGGCCAATGATCGGCAGCCACCCATACTGAAGATCACATGGTTAACAAAAAAGCCAATTTGGGTAGACCAGTGGCCGATGACAGAAGAACGGCTGCGCGTTGCTGAGGAATTGGTGCAGGAACAACTGAGAGTAGGTCATATTCGACCTTCTACAAGTCCTTGGAATATTCCTATTTTTGTGATACCAAAGAAGACTGGGAAATGGCGACTCTTACATGATTTACAGAAGGTTAATGATCAGATGTTAGCAATGGGAGCATTGCAACCTGGTCTTCCAACTCCTACGATGATCCCTCAGAATTGGCAAATTGTCGTGATAGACTTGAAAGACTGTTTCTTCATGATTCCCTTACATCCTGACGACACACAAAGATTTGCATTCACTCTGCCATCAATAAACCGTGCCGCTCCAGCCAAACGGTATGAATGGGTTGTCTTACCACAAGGAATGAAGAACTCTCCTACGATGTGTCAGACTATTGTAGATTGGGCACTTGTTCCGGTACGACAACGTTGGCCTCACATCCTGATCTATCATTATATGGATGATATTTTATTGGCTGCTGAACAAGGGATTTCAGACGATCAACTGAAATGGCTTGTTGACCACCTTCTATCATGTGGTTTGATTGTGGCGCCTGAGAAGGTTCAACGTTCGGCCCCATGGAAATATCTAGGCTGGCTCATCTCGGATGCTCAGATCCGACCACAGAAGGTGACCCTTACTACACAAATAACTACTCTGCATGATGCTCAAAGGCTTTTAGGAGACCTGCAGTGGGTTCGTAACATAGTTGGCCTCACTAACGATGATTTGCAACCGTTCCGGTCCTGGTTGCATGGCACCGAAGCCAACAGTCCTCGAACTTGTTCTCCAGAACAGCGGGCTGCCCTAGAAGTTGTGTCCCGCAAGATTCAGACTAGCTGGTGTGGTCGCCGAATGGCAAATCATCTGTTACCTTTTATGGTTTGTAATGTTGCCACTTCACCTTTTGCCCTTATTTTGCAATGGCAAAAGAAAAAGGGGGAAAATACGGCAATCGTTTTTGAGTGGCTGTTTTTGCCATCGCAACCCAGACATCGTATTTTAAGTCGTCCTGAAGCAGTGGGGGCCTTGGTGAGAAAAGGAAGAGACAGGATTGTTGAAATTGATGGGACTGAACTGGCAGATATCAGTATTCCAGTCCGTGGTGATGATTATGAGTGGCTCCTGAGACATTCAACAGCCATACAGGAAGCCTTGATGGGCTATACAGGTGTTGTACACAACAACCGGCCAAAAGGACCTCTCTGGAAGATGTTAGAACATTATCAGTGGATTGCGAGACCGTTACGCTCAAAAAGACCAGTTGACGGGCCAACAGTGTTTACAGATGCAGGATGAAAGATGAAGAGGGCTGAGTGTGTTTGGCAATCCGATAATCAGTGGCAGAAACAAGTGATCACCAGTGAACCACGGGGAAACCTTCAAACCTTAGAACTGAAAGCAGTGTGTTGGGCTTTGGGAAGCTGGAACGACACACCTGTAAACATAGCATCAGACTCATTGTACGTAGTTGGTGTAGTACAGCACATTGAAGATGCCTTGTTGAGAGAGACAAAGAACCAACATCTTGGTGAAATGTTTATACAACTGCGTAGTACTCTTCGACAGAGAAAAGATGAATTTTGTATTATGCATATTAGAAGTCATCAGTGGACCATTGGTTTGGGCGAAGGTAATGCTAGAGCTGATGAAGCAGTCAGCTGTCTGGCAATAACTCCTCCAACAAATAAGTTTGAGGAAGCTCGTAACAGCCATGAGATGTTTCATCAGAATGCAAAGTCTTTACATCGACAGTATCAAATACCCGTAGCAGATGCAAAGGGTATTGTCCACTCCCGTCCTCAATGTAGCTATCACGGACCTGGTTTAGGGGTAGGCACTAACCCAAAAGGTCTGAAGGCACTTCAGGTTTGGCAAATGGATGTAACACATGTACCTGACTTTGGGAAGCTTAAGTATGTGCATGTCACAATTGACACCTATTCTCATTTTATATGGGCCACTGCACAAACCAGTGAAAAGGCATTACATGTGGAGAGACACTTAATGTCTTGTTTGGCTTTCATGGGAGTACCTGTAGAAATAAAGACAGACAATGGTCCAGCATATAATAGTCAACGAGTCGCTAGGTTTATGACAACTTGGGGAATTAAACACGTTAAAGGGATTCCTCACTCCCCAACGGGGCAAGCACTTGTTGAAAGGGCAAATCGTACCCTGAAGGATTATCTTCAGAGACAGAAAGTATCGCAGGACATAGATGTAACTAAATGGTTGACTAAGGTGTTGTTTACCTTAAACTATCTCTCCCTTACAGAGGGTAGAGAGGGACCACCTGTTGTTATACATCACCAAACAGCGCGAGGGAACCAAACCACTACAGTTCCTGGTCTGAATGTTCTGTATAAAAATATGGCTTCAGGCATATGGGAAGGACCTAATCCGGTGTTATTTATCGGTAGAGGTTATTTTTGTATCTCCACAGACAAAGGACCTATATGGGTCCCTAGCAAGTTTGTGTGACCTGTATGTCAAGATCAGAAGACGGAAGAGAAGACTCAGAGCGAGCAGACAGAATAAACTGTCTGTGTTGTAAGGGATGTAACCCGTGGGTATTGTGTCAATGTATGCTTGTATGCTATGTGGGGTAAAACGGTTCTGTAAGCCAAAGCTTAAATGTAAATGGTGTAAAGAGTGTATGTGTTTGATTAGTAACTGGGCATGAAGGAAGAGAAAGCATACGGCTAGTGCAATACCATGCTGATTGGAGACAGCATACATCATCAGAATCTGTGAGCACAGATTTGTGGGGTGGAATGTGTAAAAAAAAAAAAAAAAAAAAAAGTGGAAATTGTAGGACTAAACGTGTTTAAGTGGTGGACTTGGTTTACGGTCTTGATGAATTTTTTACCCATTGGCCAAAGTATTTTTGACATCTTGCCTAGAACAAACATATGGGTGACATGGGCAAATATCACGGGAGTAACAGACTTTTGTTTAAGTCTGCAACAGGCAGACAACCTCTTTAGAACTTGTTTCATTGGTATTCCCCTGCAAGAGATTGAAACAAATTTTGATCGTTTTTGGAATGTTAAAACAGTGGATCTGACTTCCAATCAGAATGGTACATGTATGAGTCCAAATGGGCAATATGTTTGGCCTTCTATGCGTAATGCAGCATGGCAGAAGACAGTTATTGAGAATTTAAATCATCCACATCATTTACCTTTGCAGGAGTTAGACCTATTGGGTAGCGTTGTACCTGTTGAATATGTTAATGTAACTGCAACTGGTATAGCAGACTGTACCCACATGTCATCACCACTTTAACCCGTGAATGGCACTAGAGTAATTTGGTTTGGTGACCCGTGGCAGTTATGGCTAACACGTCAAGGTGAATGGGGGTTTTATACAGGGTTTCAAAATCTAACCGGTCCACCTATTTGGGGTGAATTGAAAACTGGGGGGTTTCATATTGATGTATCAGGGGGTTATCAGTTGCCACCGGGAGTCTTTCTGATATGTGGGGACAGAGCATGACCAGGGATTCCTTTGTATCCTGTCGGTGGACCATGTTATTTAGGACGTTTGACTTTGTTTGCTCCACATATGAAAGACTTATTGAAAATGGCTCAACAATCTCATAGATCACGGAGGGCACTGCGCACCTTTGATGAAACATGTAGTGACCGGGTCGATCTACAGTCTGTAACAGCAAATGTCCTAGCCTCCATATTTATGCCGGGGGCAATGACAGCATTAAATGCTAAGAATATACGAAGGTTAGTGTGCTGGGGAGAGAAACAATTTAATCTTACATCGCAGATTTTAAGTTTGTTATTGCTTGATGTAGATAGTGTTAGGCATCAAGGAAAACAAGCTATGCACAAACAAGAAGCCAGGTGCAGAGCAAGCCCTGGGAACCACGAAATCAGCACACTATCATCGGCACACTCTGATAAGGCACCTGCAGCATGCCCACCAGTCAGCGACACAGACCCCCACATGGCCCAGAGACTTTTATCCAATCACCTGTGTGTAAAGTCAGGTGAGCGGTCGGTTTAAGTTATAAATATGACCTGTTTGTTTAATAAAGTGAGCACGGCATGTAGCCATATTGGTGTGATTGTCGTGACTTGGCCGACTCTCCACAGGGGACCCTCTTCGGATCCCCTCTCAGTCTTCTCTTCTCCAGGCTAAACAGGCCCAGCTCTCTCAGCCTTTCCTCATAGGCAAGGTGTTCCAGTCCCCCAGTCATCTTCATAGCCCTCTGCTGGACCCTCTCCAGGAGTTCCCTGTCTCTCTTGAACTGGGGAGTCCAGAACTGGGCACAATACTCCAGGTGTGGCCTCACCAGGGCAGAGTAGAGTGGGAGGATAACCTCTCTTGACATGTGTTCCAGTCCATGAAAGCCCAAGACGGGGAGATTCATTGTTATATCTGGAGTGAGATTAAGATGCAAACGAGGTAAAATGCCGCTAATCAAGGAAATTTACTGGAACAGTGTTCATAAGAAAATAGCGATAAGAAAGGGAAGGAAAGATGGAAAAGAAGGAAACCTAGCAAGCAGTTGGGATAGAGTTGCAAGAGATAGTCACCACCATGGATCCAGTGGCGTCCTGTTGGTCCATAGTTTCCTTGTATGTTGATGGTGGCGGTCTCTAGATTGTGCCCTTACTGTTTGATTGCACAGTCTTCTATAGGGCATTTGGGGAGACTGTTTCCCAGACAACAGCATGTACTCCATTACGGTGCATGCTCCCCCTCTCGGTACACTGGTTCCGAAGGACACACGCAGCTGCCATGTGGTCCTTTGCCATGGACTGTGCATGCCTTGGCAGGTTGAGGTGGTTGTTCGTGTCTGGACATGTCCCCCAAAATGATGTGGGTGTTCCTTGACCCTGACTGATGTCTGGTTTCAGGTGGCTGTTTGCTCCTTGTCTGTTCACAACTGCTGAGTTGGGTTAAACCACCAGGTAGCCTTGCACCAATCTAGTCAGGAATGTAAACAAGCTTTGAGGCAGTCAGCTCAAAATATGGCCTCCCACACCACCCCATGGCTCAAAGATTGTTCCTTCTTCGTCCATGGTGGTGGAAAGGTAGAGAAAATAGTTAAGTGTGGAAAAGAGCATGCAATGTTTGTAATTGGGGTTTCATGCTTTGACCAAAATACTGCGTGGATATGTTTGACATCATGATAAAGAGAGGCAGCTATGAATTGCATATTTGAGACAGTGCATTGAATCAACTATATAAAACATGGAATTAAACAGGGGAGGAACAATAACAAAGCAACACCATATAACATATAGAAAAGGATGCGTTTGACCCATGGGGTACCTGGAAGCCATGAGAAGGGATCAAATTCCTAACCCTCCCAAGTCTGGACAGGGACAAGGGCCAGTTTTTATATTCCTGAAGTGATATGTTTAACAACTCAACCACTATCATAAATTTTTAAAGAGCAATTAGAATCATTTAGGTTAACACAGACACTTCCTTCTTCAGCTAACAGGTAATTGAGAGCCATTTGGTGTTGGAATATCACTGTTCACATTTGTGCGGCCTGATCTGCCAATAGATCAAGGGCATGGGCAGTCTCATTGGTGATAATTTCTGGGACGGCTTGTAACCAGATAATGCAGTTTAAATTATAGATAGGTTCTTGAGCACCACTAGCCAGTTTGTTAGGGTTCCAAGTGGCTGGCCCATAATGCTGTATAATTCGTTCTGGTGGCCACTCATCCTTTCCCCAATTCTGAGTGCTCCCACCGGTGAGAGAGGTATCAATCGATGGTTTTTCTCTTATTAGGTCATCATATACTCTGATTCCTAATGTATTTCCTTGGATTTGGGGTAAAAGAAAAAACAGGCCAAATATACCCTATATAACATATTCCTGACCAATTAGGGGGTAATTTTTTGTAGGCATACTGTCCACAACCCAATAGCGGCCTTGTAGGGCCCAGGTTCCATTAGGAAAAGGACCAGTCCATTTTTTGTCATTATTCGGGGCATCATAATATAAAGTGTCCTTGTTTCCCAGTGGTCCACCTATAACACCTCTGGTGGAGTTATAACTGCATCTCCATGCCCCCGCATTTATATTCCAGGAATAATTAGATACTAAGGGACTTCCTGTTTGGTTGGTATTGGACCAGAATTCTTGAAGAGTCTCTGGTTCCATTTGTGTATCACCAAGCCCAATGAAACACTTGTGCTACATACTTCTCTGCAGTAGTAATACCTCACTGACAAGTAAAATAGCCATATTAAACCCTTTATCCTTTGCTACATTACTGACACATTAGTGGTTATTTATAAGGACATTTTATCCAAGTGCCATTAGATAACTGAACGTGGGTCTGATTCCACTTGCTCTAAAACCTTGAACAATTATGAGGTTTACACTGCAGTTATACAATCTGTTGTGGTTTAACCCTGGCCAACAACCAAACACCACGTAGCCACTAGCTCACTCCCCCCTTGTTGATGCGGAAGGCTCAGACACAACATATACAACCAATGTGATCAAGTTAGTGCCACTTTATTAAGGGATACACAGCAATTTATACACTAGCACAAAACACACACATTGCTTCTAGATTGCTAATAGGCTAAAGCTGCTTGTCTATTCACTCTCCTGCACTCTGTGATTGGTCACGGCGTGGTATACATGCTCCTCACCTACATTCTGTTTCAACATTCTATTTTCTTATTTTTCAGTCCAACTCCTTTATCTCTTTCCCACATACAGTTCCTTAATAGTCCAACTTTCTTATCTCTCTGCCAGTACACAGTTTCTTTGTCTCTCTTGGCCTTGCATATGTCCTTCACAACAGCTGCAGCTTGTTACAGCTTCAGCTTGCTTGGCCTGCTATTACAACAAAGTTACTTGGTCTGGATTGCTCATAATATGTTTGTTGTCTTCCAGCCACTCAACACCCCCTCACTCAGAGGGATGGGGAGGAGAATCAGAAAGGTATGTAAAACTCAAGGGTTGAGATAAGAACAATTTAATAGGTAAAGCAAACGTTGCGCACACAAGCAAAGCAAAGCAAGGAATTCATTCACTACTTCCCATCGGCAGGCAGGTGTTCAGCCATCTCCAGGAAAGCAGGGCTTCATCATGCATAATGGTTGCTTGGGCAGACAAACGCCATAATGCTGGATGTCCTCCCCTTCCTTCTTCTTCCCCCAGTTTATATACTCAGCATGATGCCTCCGTGGCCACTCCAGCCCCTGTGGCGGGCATCACAGATACCTTGGGCCCCAAAACAAGTGATGCAGAAGACCAACCTGTGTCAGTGGCCCCTGAGGTTAAGAAATGGAAATGGAAAGCAGCTCTTTTGGTAAAGGAGGATGAAGGAGCAGGCCCATTACAGGAATAAGATGAAGAAAGCAAACAAGAGGTAACTTCTCAATCCCTATCTCTGAGTGAACTGTGGGATATGCGGAAAGATTATGCCTGTCATCCAGGTGAACACATTATCACCTGGATGCTTTGATGCTGGGATAGTGAGGCTCATAGTATGGAGTTAGAGGGTAGGGAAGACAAGCATCTGGGATCACTTGCTAAAGAAGGGGGCATTGACAAGGAAATGTGAAAAGGAATGCGAGCCATCAGCCTCTGGAAGCGACTTCTGTCAAGCATGAAGGAAAGGTATCCCTACAAGGAGGATATCACATGTTGCCCAACCAAATGGACTCCAATAGAGAAAGGTATCCGGTCCTTGAGGGAATTAGCTGTGAAAGAGATGATTTATTATAACCTGGATGACCGACAGTCACCCACAGATCCTGATCAAGTCCAATGCACATGACCCATGTGGTAGGAATTAATACAGAGCGCACCATCAGCATATGCCAAATCATTGGCAATAATGCATTGGAGAGACAATGCACCACGACAGTGGATGAAGTGCTACATCACCTCCGAGACTATGAAGGTAGAGTCTCTACCAGCATCATCTCAGCTGTACAGAGACTGGTCCACCAGCTTAACAAGGATGCATCCTACTCTCCACCAATATGGATGGCATCTCAGCTATCAGCCGTAGATGCTCTTCTGTTTGGGAGGGAGAATATAGAAGATGCACACCATGGTGTACCCAGTGGTTTTA
Organism: Falco rusticolus; assembly: GCF_015220075.1. Lineage (NCBI taxonomy): Eukaryota > Metazoa > Chordata > Aves > Falconiformes > Falconidae > Falco > Falco rusticolus. The sequence continues at coordinate 9,739,099 of NC_051209.1, read as the reverse complement.
CCTGCGGGACCACATACAGGACCTGAGGAGGTGGGATGGAAAACCTACCTCAGTTCTGGAGGCACGAGTGCATGAACTACAAGGAAAAACAATCACAAATAAAGAGTCCTCCAGGAAGGTTGCTGCTCCAGTCTCCAGAGGACAGTTTTCCAGACAGAGTGATAGGGCTGACTTTACTCTTGATCTTGTGAAAGTCTAACCCATTCTGGCAAGACATAAGTGAGCAGAACTACTCTACACTGCAGCTGGGGAGAATGGCCCTACCTGGAGCCTCTGGCAGAAAGCACCAGGGGAGACAGGAGGTCGACCCTTGGGCTTTTGGAGTCAGGGATATAAAGGATCTGAGGCCTGCTATACTCAAACTGAAAAAGAGATACTGGTAATTTATGAAGGGGTTTGAGCCGCTTTGGAAGTGATTGGTACTGAAGCGCAGCTCCTCCTGGTGCCCCGGTTACCAGTGCTGGGCTGGATGTTTAAAGGGAGGGTTTCCTCTACACATCATGCAACTGATGCTATGTGGATTAAGTGGGTCGCACTGATCACACAATGAGCCTGAATAGGAAATCCCGGTTGTCCTGGAATTTTGGGAATTATTATGGACTGGTCGGAAGGTAAAGATTTTGGGATGTCACCAGATTAATTGGTGACATGTGCTGAAGAAGCCCCATTCTATAATGAGCCATTGTACCATGTGAAGCAATATGCCTTGTTTAGTGATGGGTCCTGCCATATTGTAGGAAACCATTGGAGGTGGAAGTAGGCTGTATGGAGTCCCCTATGACAAGTTGCAGAAACTGCTGAAGGAGAAGGTGAATCAAGTCAGTTTGCAGAGGTGATGGCTATCCAGCTGGCTTTAGACGTTGCTGACCAAGAAAGATGGCCGATAGTTTACCTCTCTACTGACTCATGGATGGTGGCCAATGCCCTGTGGGGTGGTTATGGCAATGGAAGCAAAGTAATTGGCAACGCAGAAGTAAACCCATCTGGGCTGCTGCATTATGACAAGGTATTGCTGCTTGCATGGAGAACCTAGTTGTAAAGGTATATCATGTAGATGCTCATGTACCCAAGAGTTGGGCCACTGAGAAACATTTAAACAACCAGCAGGTAGCTAAAGCAGCCAAGATTGAAGCGGCTCAAGTAGTTTTGGACTGGAAACATAATGGTGAATTATTTATAGCTCGGTGGGCCCATGACACTTCAGGCCATCAAGGAAAAGATGCAACATATAGATGGGCTTGTGATCAAGGCATGGATTTAACCATGGACACTGTTGCACAGGTAGTCCATGAATGTGAAATGTGCTACAATTAAACAAGCCAACTGATTAAAGCCTCTGTGGTATGGAGGACGATGGCTGAAATATAAATATGGTGAGGCTTGGCAGATTGACTATATCACACTCCCACAGACCCGCCAAGGCAAGCGCCATGTGCTTACACAATGGTGGAAGCAACCACCGGATGGCTGGAAACATACCCTGTGCCCCATGCCACTGCCCAGAACGCTATCCTGGGCCTTGAAAGACAGGTTTTCTGGTGACATGGCACCCCAGAATTGAATCAGACAATGGAACTCATTTCTGAAAGAGTCTCATAGACACTTGGGCCAAAGAACATGGTGTTGAGTGGGTATATCACATTCCCTATCAGGCACCAGCCTCTGGGAAAATTGAACGATGTAACGGACTGTTAAAGACTGCACTGAAAGCAATGGGTGGTGGGACATTCAAACATTGGGATAAACATTTAGCAAAGGCTACCTGGTTGGTTAATACCAGAGGATCTGCTACCCAAGCTGATCCTGCCCAGTCAAAATTTTTGCACACTGTAGAGGGGGATAAAGTTCCTGTAGTGCACCTTAAAACTATGCTTGGGAAAACAGTCTGGGTCATTCCTGCCTCAGGCAAAGGCAAAGCCATTTGTGGGATTGTTTTTGCTCAAGGGCCTGGGTGCACTTGGTGGGTAATGCTGGAAGCATGGGGAAGTTCGATGCGTGCCTCAAGGGGATTTGATTTTTGGGTGAAAACAGCCAATAAATTGAGTGATGCTAATTGTTACATAATACTGTATATTGTCACTGGTGGCAGCAGTAGGATTCAAACCCACACCCCTCAGAGGGACTAGATTCCTTTTAGTACTGGATACCTTGTGGCACCCGTCTCTACCATTTTAGATTTGAAGATTTGAACCTGCCTTCTCTTCAATTGCCACACCAACTAAGAATGACTTAGGTGAAACCAGATCAGCGCAGCTGTAATAGAATCAGAACGGACTTCAACATGGAACAATCCAATTCCTTGTACCATTTTCCCTGCCCAGAAAGACTGTTATAACAGATGGAGCTCAACATCACTGACTAAATGAACTCAATGAACTTTAGAGGGATGGTCCATAGACTAAGGGAATGATATCTGTGAATTTATATTAAAGGACAGGAGAGGTGATGATGTATTGGAAAATGTAGCATGACGTAAATGGTATGGAATAGGGGTAGATACCGTCCTGGTTCAGCTGGGACAGAATTAATTATCTTCTTAGTAGCTAGTACAGTGCTGTGTTTTGTCTATGATGTGAGAACAATGTTGATAACAGCCTGATGTTTTTAGTTGCTGCTAGGTAAATGTTTATACTAAGTCAAGGACTTTTCAGTTTCTCAGGCCTTGCCAGGGAGAAGGCTGGAGGGGCACAAGGAATTGGGAGGGGACACAGGCAGGTCAGCTGACCCAAACTAGCCAAAGAGGTATTCCATACCATGAGACATCATGTTTGGTATATATACCTGGGATGGCTGTCTGGGGCAGGGAGGTCATTGCTCAGGGACTGGCTGGGCATCGGTCAGCGGGTGGTGAGCAGTTGCCTTGTGCACTATGTGTTCCTTTCTTTCTTTCCCTCTGGATTTTATTCTTTCCCTTCCCCTTTTCATTATAACTGTTATTTTCATCGTTGTTATTGTTCTTTCATTTTTATTCTCTTTCAATTATTAAATTGTTCTTATCTCAACCCTCGAGTTTTACATTCATTTCCGATTCTTTTCCCCATCCCTCTGGGTGAGGGGGGAGTGAATGAGCGGGTGCATGGTACTTAATTACCAGCAGGGTTAAACCACAACATGCTTCATTATCTAAATTATTATAATAATAATTCAGTTTGAAGCAGGGCTATTGCTAGTAGTTGATCACACCATCTGTTGCAGAGATTCAGACAGTGTTTGTTACAAAATAATGTGATGTTGGCATAGGAGAATGCTTGCATGGGGAATCAAATCTCTCAGACAGATAGGATGGTTGGTTGCAGAGCCAATGGTGACGGGGGTCTCCATAGCAAGAGTCTTCACCTGGGATAGATGAGATTCCCTAAACTGTTTTCTGACCAGTTCTTAAAAACCTTGCTGGCCTGTGGTCCTGTGCGACCACTCCAGCACACGGCTGATTCATTTCTACTGGCTACTTTAAACTACATACAAAACACCTAATAATCTTAATGATGTACAAAATGCTGTTCTATGTAATCACTTCTGCATCCACATGAACAGTTTTTACTGATTAATCACAAGTGTCTTCTCTGGGTACAGTCTGGTCAATTTTCCACTAGGAGACACCTGGGGAGTCTCTGTCTCATGTAAAAGACACATACCTTGGGAATACATATCAGCAGCATATAGGCAAATCATCTACCTGCTCCATTAAATCAGATGTAGCCTTTTGTCTGCTGGCTTTTTTACACAGTCTTGTTATTTTTTTTGTTTCTTTTTGATTATCATTAATTAGAATTTTAATACTAGAAGCTCTTCAGACTGATTATGCTGTGGACACCTTAGGATGTCAATCATCTCCTCAGGCAGCCTGGTATATACCAAGGAGCCAAGAGGAAATACCTTGATTGTAAAGTTATCCAGATTATTTTCAAATAAGTGCAAGGAAATAAAGCAGTGAACTAATATTCTGAAATGTAAAATAGCAAGCTTATTGTTATATTGATTTGCAAAGACACTATATTTATTGTTGAAGTCTTATTATTGTGTTTGTTCATTTTTTTTCAGATTCATCTGTATTTCTCTTCAGTGACATATTTCTTTATATTAGTTACTCATACATTCTCTGAAAATGTAAATACCATACACTCTTCAGGCTTCTGTTGCTAAGTTAAAAATACTATCTGAATTAAATGATATTTCTGCAAATTGAGCATCTTACAATAAGTCTAAGTAATATAAAATAATTCAGGTATTAGTAGGATTTTTTTTCATCCCCAATGGTATGGCTTTAGGTTTTGGAACTCAGCTATGAACCAGAGATGGGATTATATGGTATATTTTTTCCTCCTACCTTCCCCAAATTTTCCCAAACCCCAAGGCTTTTAGGTTTTTTAACGCAACTCTTGTCCCAGATTGTAAATGAGCCAAATCAGACTGGAAAGTAGGTTGTAGGGTTTTGAACATGAACTATATGTATATCCTTGCTTTTTAGGATGTAGCTGTTTGTGGTTATTTTCTGAAAAGGTTTTGTTACAAAGGGTATTGTTCACCAAAGACCCATTTTATGTTGAGGCATACTCACAGCAGCACAGACCAATGACTTGCCTGACACAGTATTCTGACTCAGATAACATTCAGTGTGGCATATAACAAAAGACATTTTAAAATCTTCTAGTATGTAGCTGTGGAGAACAAACTGACCTTTTCAAATTAATATAAGAGTTACAAAATATTATTAGCAGGAATAATTGGAATTACTTTTTTATTATTTTTTTTTAAATTGGGGCTTAGGTGTCTGAATGTTTTCATTCTTAAAAAAATCTAAAAAATAGTGGAAGATCTGTGTGCATAAATCAACAGTCCCCACATTTACTCTTCACCTTCATTTCCTCAGTTGTTATTGCTTATATATGCCTTTAAAACACTTTTTTTTTCCAATACATGGAATGATTTATATTGAAGACATTTGGAGAGGAGTCATTCATGCTATGAATGTGTAGAGCCATTGACTGAGTGTTACAGCAGATCAGTAGTAAAAACTGGATTGTTTATAACATTTTCCAGTGAATTACAATAATTTCATCTGTAGTGGGAAGCAATATTGACTAGAAAAATGAAACAACCAAGACTGATTTTTTAAATAAAATTTTGAAAACTTTAATATTATTTTTTGCAATGAAACCCCCTAAACTAACCCAATTTAGGAAGCCTCCAAACCACCCCATCACTAGGTTGTTTACATATGTACATAAACCAATTCATCCTCATCAAATCTCTTTCATGTGATAGATATTTGAATCTTAAATGTACATTTGTGACACCGTAAAATGATTTTGTAATGGCATTGTTCATACAGTCTTCAGTTCTATTGTACAGTTAACTTGCCAGTTCACATGATATCCTGCTAATCTCTATGAAGTAAGGAGCAGATCCAAAGCGGCAGTCTTATGGTTGTTGACTTGAATATGTGTTAGATCAGACCTTAATAAAATAAAAGCTCAGTATTCACATTTGTAGCCACTGACTTTGCTGTGTATTTAACATAAGAAGCACTTAGTGTATGAGAGTATAAAAAATTATAAGAGGATGATAGATTTATGCTAATCACTATATAGTGTTTTTTTCTAGATACAGGAGCTCAGAATAAAAGCATGCACTATTATCTTTTTTAAACTGCAGAAGAGTTGAGAAAAATGGATGGAGGTATAAATAATGGTTCTAATAATATAATAGTGCTTAAAGCAGGGGTCCTCAAACTACGGCCCGTGGGCCGGATACGGCCCCCCAGGGTCCTCAATCCGGCCCCCGGTATTTACAGAACCCCCCCGCCCCCACCCCCCCACCCCCCGCCGGGGCGCCGGGGGTTGGGGGGGGAAACCAAGCAGCCGCAGATGACTTCCTGCCACTTCATCCGCGCGCCGCCCCCCTGTTTAAAAAGTTTGAGGACCCCTGGCTTAAAGGATGCTGCTAGTGTTAACAAATAAGAGTATATTATAGTTTTGACTGTAGTAACACTGTGTCTCTACACCAAAATAACAATAGATGGAAGTGTCCTATCCTTTTGTGATATAAAGAAATGCATAGCAATAGGATTCCTATGTTAAAATATGGTTGTTGGAGACAATAAAGGAAGTGTTACCCAAAGTCACAGATTGTAGGTTTGTGGGAAAGGGGAGTTGAATTATGGTATGAGGAAAGCAAAAAACCAGAGTGCTTTGGGGGTCTCACATGAAGGTCAGATGCACTGAGTGTGCAATAAGTGGGAGGCAATGCAGCAGCCATTATCTTCCTTCTGACAAGAGAGCTGCTCACTGACCTGGCATATTGACAAATAGAGAGGAAAACTCTGCACTGAGATGCAAATTCCCCACACAGGTCCCTCATGAATATCTTGTCTCCAGAATTCAAGCCAGTGACCTGGAAAACAAGGTTCCTCCGCAGTCAAAATGACAGGCAGGAATGGTTTCCTGTTAGGAAGACTACTATGTGTGTAAACAAATTATGATTTCTGAGGAGAAAAAAATGAGATGTCATACAGAGAAAAATATTACCTTCAAATGGTCCTGTGCATCTCCCTTGAATGGCAACTGTTAAGAATTCAATCGTGTGTATGACACAGTGCAATGGAAGATGGAAGTTCTGTTGAGGAGCAAAAATGAATAGAAATTTTCAATGCACATACTCATTTGAGAATATTTGAATATCTGTCATTCTTTATAGCCTAAAGGTTAATTCTTGAAAAGAATTTCCATTAGTAACAGAAATTGTAACCTTGTCAAATCCTCTTATGTAATGCATCAATGCTGAAAGACATACTCTTCAAAATTGTACTATTAAATACATAACCTTGGTTCATAGTGAAATTATACTTTTAGCAGTTTCCTTGATTTCTCAGTTATTTGTTTAAGAAGGTTTTATGGTTTTGTATGTGCTCTTGTATCAGCATTCAGAGAACATTTTTTAAATGTTACTATACTCTTTTTGCATATGTTTTTTTCTGTTGCTATGCTCTCTTTGTTTCATAGACAGTAATTAAGAAAATTGTATTATACTATTGCCATTGCAGAAGAGAGGTGTCTGCCTAAGGAATCCTGTTCCATATGAGAGGTGTCTTCTCTTGTTCTGCCTACTTTATATCAGGATCTCCATATTTATATTTATGTAGGTTCTCACTTCTTGTAGATGGGAAAAAGCAATTATGATTTTTCTTTCTGGATGATGATTTAGCTCTTAATTCACCAGTAGTCCTGAAGCAGACCTATATGCATATTTTGATGAATGCTGTAAAGTCTGATATCAAAAGCTGCCCAAATTTGCTGCATCAACTGTGTTCACAGTGAATACAAACTTCCATTTAACCATAAACAAAGGATGCAGGAGCGGGCTGGAAACTAGGACCATGCGTGGCAATCAGTTAGCTGAGGGGAATGTGCTCGAGCTTGTCTAGACAACAATTAACATGATGAGGCATGTTTACAGAGCACAGGGGAGTGGGAGACGGATGGCACCAAGGATGGCGCCAAGGAAAGATAACACCTTGCTGTTAATTGATGGTAGTTAACCACCAATCAGGGATTGCCTAGTATGTAATTCTTAGCTTAAAGAACCAATCTGTTTAAAACGCGCAGCTTCTGAAAACATATATAAACTCGTGATTGTGTACAATAAATCGACATCTTGCTTGCATCAAGCTGCGTCCCGTCTCTTCATTCGCCGCAAATTGGTGACCCTGACGTGATGTGTTTAAGGATCTGACGTGAAGGGCTCTCGAATCGCCTATCTGAGCGACATGCAGCGAATCCCACAGAACTTTGAATGATCTGCTGAAAGGAAGCAGGAGCCAGCCTGAAATCCCTCCGGAGTTGAGTGGTGAGCTGTGGGAAATCCGTAATGGGTAATCAGGCTTCGTCCCCAGAAAGAGACGTATATGGACTCATGAAGGGTCTTCTAGTCAGATCAGGGAGTCCGTGCCTCAGTCTCCTCAAATGGTGACCCCTATGGTGGTGTTCCGAAGCCTTGGAAGAATAAGGACAGAAAAAAGACAGCTCGTGGAAGAGGGCTGCGTTCCGGAGGAGACGGCTTGGCTGAACGATCGTCTTGCTGTCTGGACCAGGCGGACAACCTAAACCCCGAGGATAACACCTGTATTCATCGAGACAGGTGAGCAGCCAAGAAACTTTAGAGACTTTGAAAGAATGAAAGTGTGTACATACAGCAGCCAATTGTATGATGCTGCCGCGGAGGGGAACTCCGTGTCGGGAATGCATTTAGCATCTTGGTGGCAAATTCTGACTACTCTTTGCCAAGTGTGGACTAATTCTACTAACGGTGCTGCACCAGAGGAAGCTGTAAATTCCACCGACAGCGCGACTCTTCTCAAGACACCGTCAGTGATGGCAATTCTGTCCACACCTCCTCTGCCCCCAAAGCTTCTGTCACTGATTGCAGCGACCCTCACAACACAGGACCAAGCACGGGAACAGGACAACTCGGACAATGATTTTATTGACACTGATAAACCTTTTGATCCAGGTCCTATAGATCTGGAAAAGGAGCTAGACCTTTCCCCCACCCCCTTGTCTCTCCTGATGCATTGATTGTATTTTTGGGGAGGGTGAAAGGGGGTCTGAGGGATTGGTGGCAGGAATGCAAGTGGGAAACACTTCAGTGATGGGTTTTGGGAGTCGCTAGGGCATGTTCAGTATTTTGTCAGACAAATCAACCTGCAGAGTGGCAGCCTGTGCAATACGAGGCTGTTAAAGAGTTAAGCAAAGCAGTGCGGGAAGGGAGGATTCATAATACATTTGCTATGTCCCTTCTTGAAGTGATGGCAGAGCCTTATACACTCACACTGCATGATTGGAAGTCATTGCTTTGTATGGTACTAACTGATACAGTATATGATGTGGTTATCTGATTTTTGTGAGCTATGTGTAGTGGCCTTGACTGAAAACCTTAATCGGGGAATTGCTGTTAACTATGAGCAGTTGGCTGGAGAAAATTAACTGTGCCGATTCTGTGACTCAGGCAAGGTATGCCAGGGACAACTGTTTGCAAATGAAGGAATGGCTATTAAGGCAGTCAGGATGCGGGAGTCTTGCCACAGTCTTGCGGGGTCCTAGAAAGTCACTAACTTTAATACTAACTTGATTGATTGGCTTCAGAATATTTTGCAACAAGTCGAACATAAGGAAGCTCAAGGGTTGCTTTTAAAACAACTAGCTATGATAATGCCAATGAAAATTGTAAACTGGCAACTTTCACAATCGCCACCCCAACATCTGTCAAATGATTGTAACGCAGAACTCACAGCAGACTGTAATTCTCAGGCTGAGTTCTGGAATGCAGCATAACACATTTTTGCTTCTCTAATCTCTTCTGTAAGAATAGTACACGCTCTTAACTTGCTTAGTAAATTAGGCTGCTAGCTTGCTAAACAAAGTAATACTACAAATACTATTTTTTTTCTGGCTTATTAACAGATGTTGATTCTGTCCATCATATGTTGCTACAGAACCGAGTTGCTATTGATTTTTATTATTAGCACGGGGACACAAGTGTGAAGACTTTGATAGGATGTGTTACGTGAATCTGAGTGACCACTGTGAATTAATTTACAAAAGTATACAAAACTTAAAAGCCTTAAAACAAAGATCTGCAACAGAGCCAGGGGCGGGATGCCTTTGGTCTCTTCTCACGGCTGGGAAACTTTGGGCCATGACTCAAAAGTATTACAGGATTTATTATAATTATCTTTAACCACCTTATTGATGTTTGCTTTATGTCTCCCATACCTTTTTTTCCTGTATTCAGTGTTTAGTTGATTGTAACATAAAGCAGGTCATGGTCACCCAGCTACACACAACCTTTGCCTTGTCGCAATTAACAAGCAAAAAAGAGGAGGATAGAGAATGTCTGAAGAGAGAGATAGGAGAGGAAGCTGGAGAATATTTGACCTAACAAGAGATGAGAGAACAGCTGGGTATTGTGAAGGAGACTAGGAAAGATGAACATGGTTATTTAGTGTTTAATAGGTGTCTGCACGCTTGTAGAGATATATAGCTATGTAACTACATGAATGATTTCTGCCCTGAGCCTGGTGGCGCATACAGCTGCGGTTTGTGTCCGGGCTCAGATGTAAATAGGGGCTTCTCTGTTATGGTAAAAGTGTTTCTCTTTGCATAAAAAAGAGAGGGAATGAAGGGAATGACCCCAGAGGTATGTTCAGAGAAGACATGCGATGTTTCGAACTTTTTGACTGAACCAGTTCTTGTTTGGTGTGCCCTTCCACCTATGTATAATGTTAATCCAAAAGAAGATGATATTGTTTACACTTTGAATGTCGATAATTGTCTTTCTGTAGATGCTAATGTAGTAGGAGGCTATGATGGGAACGTGTCGCAGCGGTTCTTCTCTTATCCAGAGTAACAGCAGGGAAAGCATTAAAGAGTTAAATCACCTTGTTTGGTAGGCAGTGAAGAATGTGAGTCAAAATTGCCACTGCTTTTTGTTGTTGGTTCAAGGACATGGCTGTGAGGATTTTGATGGTATGTGCTGCGTGGATTTTAGGCGCCTCATTGCAGCAACATGTTATCAAAATCTGAGAAAATTTCAGCCTTTTTTGGCATCCATTCACTCAATTGGCAGTATTGTTTGCTATTACCTTGGTTGCTGTCATGTTTGCAAGGGCCCTGCAGAACATGGCAAACCTGGTACTAGCTGTTCAAAAACAAAAAGGGGAAATTGTAAAATTGTACGGAACAAAGACAGTGGGTTATTTTGACACTGATAATATGTCTCAGTTGGTTTTTTATTTGTTCTATTACTTATACCTTGTTTTTACTCGTTCGGTTTCAAAGGTTCTTTTTGTGCAACAGGAAGGGGGAGATGCAGGAGCGGGCTGGAAACTAGGACCATGCGTGGCAATCAGTTAGCTGAGGGGAATGTGCTCGAGCTTGTCTAGACAACAATTAACATGATGAGGCATGTTTACAGAGCACAGGGGAGTGGGAGATGGATGGCACCAAGGATGGGGCCAAGGAAAGATAACACCTTGCTGTTAATTGATGGTAGTTAACCATCAATCAGGGATTGCCTAGTATGTAATTCTTAGCTTAAAGAACCAATCTGTTTAAAGCACGCAGCTTCTGAAAACATATATAAACTCGTGATTGTGTACAATAAATTGACATCTTGCTTGCATCAAGCTGCATCCCGTCTCTTCATTCGCCGCAATAGGAGACTGGCTAAAGAGACTGTGGTTCTTCAAGGGACAACATTTTTTAAAAAAATAATTTTAAAACTACAGTAGTTCATTGAATAAGTTGGTTTTACTACTGTGGCTAGGTTGTTATTGGTGTGAACACCAGACAAGGCCATTAGAAGTTTTGCAGAAGTAGGAAATAATTTGGTATTTATCATGATAAATTGCCATGAGTTGTGGATGCAGCTGTCTTCCCCTGATCAGCATTGCTAGTACAAGTCAGCAGCAGACATCTGCACTGTAACTTTGAAGGTCCTATAGCAACAGTTGTTAGGATGATGAAATCTGACTACACAGATGGACTCTTCCCAGAAAAAGATGACACTGGTCTGAAATGGACCTTAGGTTATATAAAGGTCTGTTGAGTACAGGATGAAAAGTTGCTAAATTGGATTGCATGGTGTGTGAATGGATAGCTGTGAAGAGTACAGGGATAAGCATCAAGCCATGGAGCACTCAATCACCATAATGCATGATATGAACACAGCCAGTCTGGTCATGGGTGCTCCAGCTGTGATAGTGTGCACAGAAATCATTCAAGATTCTTTAACTACAGGGACAAGGTTTGTTGACAATCCAGTGAACCCTGAAAGTATCATAGGACTTCAGGAGCTTTGCATGTCTATTGACGTGCGGAATTAGACTCTATAACTCGAAAGTTATAAAGTAGGTATGTTTATTGCGCGCAGATGCACGGGGGATCGCTCCTCCACAAGCGTGCATACCCGAAGTGACGAACCATCTCACATTTATACAATGAACAAATGAATATTCAATTAACGCCTATACATATTCGTTACCTAAACCCCCGCTTCGTATGTTAATTAGCTTATCAGTCCGTTGCCTGGAATGTGGTGGTCTTGCAGGTTTGTAGGTGATTCATGTTCTTGTGACCATCCGATCTTCTTCAGGTGATTCATGTCCTTGTGACCACCCGATCTTCTTCAGGTGATTGTGACCACCCAATCTTTTCCAGCAAGGAGACTTAGCACTCCCTCCCTCTAGATAGCATTTGAATGTCTCTCATCTTTTCTTATTCTCTTTTAAATAGCCCCTTTGTTAGAGGAAGAAGGGCAGGCGTCTCCTCAAAACTGTGGTTGTCACCGCACCCATGACTAGTCACCATACCCACATTCCTTAAGCAGACACATACAATCACAATCCATGTCCATTATCCCCATTTCACATTATTTCTCCATATCAATCCCCCCTTTTCTATTAAATTAAGTAAATTCTTTTACTTAAGCAGCCTTCCTGAATGATATAAAGCATCATACATAAGTGTTACTCTTTTAAACATTCTCCAAACCCACAAATATAACATAATGGTTAGTATTAAGGAAATTCCTAAACTGATCAATAAGATCACAATGGGGTGTACCAGAGTGTTAAGAATTCCTGTTGCAGAGAGTATCCCACCAATTATGGTTTCCATCCTGTTCTACCTTTTTTAAAACTTTCTTGATCCCCTCTACATCATGATGGATCATAAGAAGAGTTTCATGTCCCTTTTCTTTGATTTCTTCCAGTATACGTTGTAAATCTGCATGTTTTAATAGTTCTTTTATACTGCTTATATTTAGTCCTATGGGGGTAGGAATTATTATCTGTGATAGGGTAAAATTGGATTTTAAGAATTGATGAGACACTACTGGGGCTGAGTAACTAAAATCACATCCTGTGATAGTAGTAAAATTACAGATACAATAATTTGAATACTGTGCAGTCTCTTTTACCTCCCCATCTATGGTTATTGTGTTACACTTAGTTCTCAAACACGCACATCCCTTCCCTGCATATATAATTACTGTTTTCAAGTTTGCATTTGGTCGGGCCTCAAAATGACATATTTTCTGATCTGTATCTAAACAAGTATCCTGAGCCATTATAGTATTGCTTTCACAGAGGAAGCCCTGCTGTTCTCGCATAATACAAGATTCTAAATCTACTGTTTGCCACTTGTCGCCTATCTTTCTGGCCCATGTTCTATGTTCAAAAGGATATAGGAGCACCCCATTATGGTTAATTCCAAGGGCTACAATGGGGTGTATGGTAATTATTACTGCATTATGTATGGTTAACACAAAAGCTGTGATGGTGTGTGTGTTGGGGTCATAGGTAAAGTTCACCATATTCCACCATGACTGGAGTTTTCTTTCTACCTCCGTAGCATTGTCATAAAATTTGCCACCCACATTGTTCCCATTTGTCCGAGTAAATTTGAGTTTCAGTTCTTTTTTATCTGGGGTTACTTTCCAAGAAGTTGCAGGGGCTTTCTTAATCCGGGTATGGTGAATCCAAGAATTCTGTCCCTCAACCTTGATTGCAGTGTAGGTGGTGAGTAGGACTTGAAAAGGTCCGGTCCACTGTGGTTCCAGGGTTTTATCTGCAAAACACTTAACGTATACATAGTCTCCTGGTTGTATATCGTGAACAGGTCCATCCAGACCCCTACTGCGTGTTCCCATCACATGCTTCTCAATTCTTATTAATTGTTTTTTTAGTGCCACCATATAGGAAGTCATTGTTTCTTCACCAATCTGTGAAGACATCCCCTTTTGTACCCCATAGGGTCGTCCATATAAAATTTCGAATGGGCTAAGCCCCTCTTTTGCTCTCGGTCTAGTTTGAATTCGTGTAAGAGCTAATGGCAAAGACTGGGGCCAAGTTAGATTTGTTTCTTGGCCTAACTTGACAATCTGTTGTTTGATTAGATGATTCATCTTTTCCACCTGGCCACTCGATTGTGGTCGGTATGGGGTATGTAATTGCCAATCTATTCCTAGATGGTGGCTAATCTGTTGCACTATTCTGGACACAAAATGTGGTCCTCTATCCGAGGACATTACCGCTGGGACTCCAAATCTAGGTATTATCTCTTGGAGTAGTATTTTGGTCACTTCCTGGGCTTTAGCAGTTCTGCACGGGAAGGCTTCTGGCCAACCTGAAAAGGTATCCATTAGTACCAATATCGATACCCCCCTTTTCTAGGAAGTTCTGAGAAATCGATCTGCCAATGTTGCCCTAGAACATTCCCTCTGCTAATGTTCCCTAGTTTTATTTTATTTGCTGTATTGGGATTATTGCGTAAACACATTTCACATTGCTGAGTCACCTGTTTTATTACAGTATACAAGTTTCGCCCTTTCAATTTTTGATTTAGACTTTTATATAAAGTATCAGCTCCCCAATGCGTCTTATTAATAATAGGGCTGTGGTCCACATTAAATTGGATGGTACCACTATACAACCATCCCTTAAATAAATCCACTTACTTAATTTTATTTTATAATTCATGTCCTGAATTACCTTTAAGTTTTCTTTAGAATAGTTTGGCTCTTGATCTGTACTTACAGTTTGGATTTTATCATCTGGTATTAAGGATAATTCCTCCTTTCCTACCTCCTCTGTTACTCGTCTGGCCTCATGGTCGGCCAGGCAGTTTCCAATTTCCAAATCAGTGCCTCTATGGGCCATCTTATGTTCTTCCTTCCTGGGTAACCCTCTTATAACAGAGGGGGCCATTCCTCACATCAAGGTCTGGCATGGCATTTGTTTCCACCGCTCAACGCCTGCTGGGTTGCAGCCAACAGCGGAGCTCAAGATTCTTCTTGGTGGCAAACACAGAGGCCAACCCAGTCTTGCCCTTGACTATGGTAGGAGGCACCTGACCAACCTTATTCCTTGTATTTCATTGTCAATGCAGTTTCATCTGCACATCCCATAACAAGTCACTGTCATGGCAAAACACACAGATTTACATTAGTAGAACTACTACAGAGTGTATTTTATTTCACTTTTTCTGCCAATATCCCCACAGCCTTGCTGACCAAGGGATATTGTTTTTATCTGAACTGAGCAAGCCTCCCCCTTATCATTTTACTGTATCAGGTAAAGCATTTTTCACCTTTCCTGGAATTTATTTTCAGATACACCTGGTTAAAAATTTCTCTTACTTCAGGGAGGTCCTCTTTTCCTCTTTTCTGCTGAATTAAAGATAAGCTCAATATTTCAATTACTTGATCATATTTAACTTTTAATTTCATTTCCCCTTCTTTAAACGTCTAGATGTTCTAATAAATCTCATCCCAACAAAGATTTTAGTGAATTTGGCATTCTTATTTGTTTTTTTTGTTTGTACTTTAAAGGTTTCAGGATGTTTTCCTGGTGGCCAGCAGCTCCCACAACTGTAACAAATTTATTTATTTATTTATTTATTACTGAAGTTTAACAAATAAGTTGGTTTTGTATTCACTAGAATTCCACCTCATACCCATTCCCTGCCCTAGAAGGGCCGTTACCGGTCCTGTTGTACTGCAAATGCTGCAGCAATTGGGGTGACATTGTCAGGTGCTCAATTGTCAGCATAAGCAACCCCCTCCTCCCCACCATCAGAAGGGTTCGGGGCAGGAGATGCTCTTCCTGCTCTGCAGGTTACACAAGCCTGCCTCTGCAGCAGCACTTCTGTTTTAACTCTTTCTGACCCTGAATGCAAATCTGCTACTTGTTGCTTTAAGTCTGTTGTTATTACGTATCATGCCGTTGCAGGCAAACAGAAAACATCCTGCCATGCATTCCAGCATGATTCAGTCGCACCTTCGAGGGGGTACAGGGGTTTGTACAAACTCACCCCAACACTTTCACAAGGTCTTTGATTCTCCACACACACACACACACGCCTCAGGTTTTACATACATTAGTACAAGTTTTTATATCTTACAATGTGTTTCATTCTGGTTGCTCCACAGAAGGAACCGCAACCTGAGCTTTTAAACACAGAAATTTCAACAAGAACATCTTTCTAGTTTAGGTCTCAGTTTTTTCCTATCCTTTTCTAGAGCCACAATCAAAGATCAGGTGATGTTAATTCCGCACTCTTTCTAGTGCTAGTACCATAGGATCCCGAGGGGGTACTAATCCACAGTCCTTTTGCCACTCAGGTTTGTCCTGGAGGACGAAGAACATGTCTGCATACGATACTTCGTCCCATTTTCCTTCTCTTCTCAGAAACAACATTAATTGAAGGAGAGTGTTATAATCTAACGTTCCTCCCTCCTGAGGCCATTTCGCATCGCTCTCCAATTTATACAAAGGCCACCACTGATTACAATATTTAACCAATTTCCTTCTATTTTCGGTACCACCCTGTCCTACGATATCACTCCAATGTTTTAATATACAACCCAAAGGCGATTTTTCACAGGGCTTACTCCTTCCATTTCCCATTTTGCAATTTTAATTACTTTGTTTTTCTCCGGCCGCCTTAGCCACCCAAGGTTGGAAACGCGGATAGAGCTTTTTACTCGTTTTGCACTCAAACGCCTGTCTCAAGCACTCTTGCACTCACACTTAGTCAAAATAATTAAGCTATACACGGAAAATCAAAATGCGCATCTCAATCACACCATTCACACTCTCCGGGCAGCCCGCAGTCACACAAGCAGTATGTTATACGGTAGCGTGCACTTATGTACAAACTCTTAGGAACACTAACAGTTCACAAAGTATGCATTTCAATGAACAATTGCCAAAAAACAAACAACAAACAAAAACCAATTTTTCCTGGTCTTAAGCAGAGTGTTAAGTTTTCCGCTATTTGCCACAAATACCAGAATGTTAATATTTTTTCAACATACATTTCATAACTCCGAGTTTTGAACATATAACAAGACAACACATAGAACAAACAAGACACAGAGCGCTATTTCAGTTGTTACATTCCAGGAATTCCCCAATTCTTAAGACAACCTAAAGGAAATTTTTAGCTTCCTCTTTTTCCTACGCAAAAGTTTCCCTTTTACTTTTGCTGTGAGGTCCCTCTTGTTCCTGTGAGATTCCGCCTTATTCCGTCCCGCCCCCCGCTTTCCGTCACGAGGCCTCCGGGCTTTTAGGAATGGCAGTAACCTCGGGTTTGCTCGATCTGCCCTCAAGATCGCTAGCGGCCACCCCTTGGTCAGCAAACCCCCTCCCAAGGTACCTTTCCTCCTGGGGACTACGCTGCGCGCCGGACGTCTCCGTGCGTCTCACCAGCCGCCCCGTTACTAAACATACCGTTTTATCCGTGGATCCAGGGGTTTCTTTTCTGCTCCCGGGTGAACAGCTGAGAAGAGGAGGCTCCTCCGAGGAAATCTCCCGGGGCGCGCCTAGGAGCGTCCGCTCCGCAGCTGGTCCCTCAGCCGAGCAGAAATCCTCCTGCCTGGCTCGCCAAACTGACGTGCGGAATTAGACTCTATAACTCGAAAGTTATAAAGTAGGTATGTTTATTGCGCGCAGATGCACGGGGGATCGCTCCTCCACAAGCGTGCATACCCGAAGTGACGAACCATCTCACATTTATACAATGAACAAATGAATATTCAATTAACGCCTATACATATTCGTTACCTAAACCCCCGCTTCGTATGTTAATTAGCTTATCAGTCCGTTGCCTGGAATGTGGTGGTCTTGCAGGTTTGTAGGTGATTCATGTTCTTGTGACCATCCGATCTTCTTCAGGTGATTCATGTCCTTGTGACCACCCGATCTTCTTCAGGTGATTGTGACCACCCAATCTTTTCCAGCAAGGAGACTTAGCACTCCCTCCCTCTAGATAGCATTTGAATGTCTCTCATCTTTTCTTATTCTCTTTTAAATAGCCCCTTTGTTAGAGGAAGAAGGGCAGGCGTCTCCTCAAAACTGTGGTTGTCACCGCACCCATGACTAGTCACCATACCCACATTCCTTAAGCAGACACATACAATCACAATCCATGTCCATTATCCCCATTTCACATTATTTCTCCATATCACTATTATCCTGTAATCATAGTTTAATACATTCTTCTTTTTAATGTGATGTAAAAGCAAAGTTGTTATATCTTGAAAGTTTTGAGTGCTAAAGTTTGAATATCTGCAGTTAAATATATATCTGCATTTGTTAAAATCAGTAAGTGTTTTTCATTGTTCAAAGACAAGGGGGATACCCATACCTCAGGGAAAGTCTTCTAAATGAGTTTGTAAAGAGAGCCAAGAGGGATTTGAAACTTCCGCTTTGAACTGGGACTTCTGGTTCCAAACTGAGGAGGGGGAAGTAAAGGTTGCTTGCTGAGACAAACCGATATGGAGCTGAACTTGCTAAAAATTACTTTCAATTTAATTATACTGAATTATATTGAACCACACCCAGCATAGTCCTGCCTGAATTTTTGGGTAGAAAAATTCTCTTTAAAACTGGCTTTCAATAAATTCAGTTTATAGTGAGTTTATAGTGTGTGTTCTGATTCACACACACAGGTTATGGGAACCAGAATTTGAACTAGAATTTCTGAGAACAAGTTACTGTCAGGAACTTGAAACATGGGACATTAGTGACATGGGCAGTTTCAAATTACGAAGACACATTGAGTTGGTTTGGTTTCTTTCCTTTTAAGTGGTGTTGCATTTTCAGGCAGAGTAAAAACAAATATTTCTGTGCCCACAAATGTTCATAATATTTTTTCAAAAGATGTCTGATAACTAGATATTTATTTTAGATAATAATCTGAAACCTATAGGTGAAAGATATTGGACATTCAATTGCTTTCATGTCAATTGCCATTTGACTTCTACAGAAAATTGTTGAGGGCTAACCCAATGAATGTCGCCAGGAATAATGTTTAATTGTAACTGAGAAGTGAGAGAGTGAGAGAAAGACTTACCTTGCAGCCTCTAAAGGTTTTGAACACTAGCTGTCTACAGAGAAATACTCACACTGAGACAATATTGAGGACACTTACCCAACAAGAACTATTATGATTTTTTTTCCTCACAAGAAAACTACATTCAGTCACATATATAACTAAAACAATATTTGCTCACCTTCATAATATGTAAGCATCCTGATTGTTTGAACACAACTATTTGACTTAGAAAATGAAAGGCCAGATGCAAAAGAGAATTTTTATAGGATTTCAAATAAAATGCTTGTGGATGATGCACAAAATTAGGCCTCAGAAAAAAATGTATTTCACTGTAGCTATGCAATACTTACTGTAATCTTAATATTTGTTGGTTGTACATCTTTAAATGAGAATTCTGGAGTTATTTTCATCAGGAAATGCTGATTCCTCAAAGTAAAAATTTTTACCTGTATTGTCAAAACTCCTCTCAAAGTAATCATATCTAGAATGGCTTATCTCATCAAAAAGAAAGAAAATAGAAGGTAGTAAGAAGTTCACCTGAGGAAGAAGGGGAGGAAGCTGGCTATTCTGTGATAAGTCAATCTCTCACATGAATTCTGATATTCCAATGCATATATGGGATTAAACATGGGGTCAGTAATGATTTAAAACCGTGCCCCATATTCAAGTGAAACATTTTCACTGCTAGCCAAACAAGGCAGTTTCTTCTATTGTAGTGTTTCCATTTCATGTGTGTGAAGCAAAACCTTACTTGGCTAAGTACCACATTTTTGACTGTTTCTCCCTTTTCTCTGTTTTCCCCTTCTCTGTCTCATGTTTCTTCTCATTTTAATTAAATATCCTATATTTGACCAGAATTAACTGATTGAGAGGATTCTGCTAAACCTTGAACTAACTAAAATCTAGACCTTTTCTCTCAGATTGAATCCCAGTGCCAGATTCCATTGAATAACTGTAAAAATATTTCACATCACTTTCTATACTGTCATGAGTTCCTTTTTGGGGGGCTTGATCTTCTTTGGTGCTAGTGTGGAACATGATAAATATAAATAACAGTTTTTAAGAAAATGGGAGTTGGACAAGAAAAAAAACATAAAATCATAAGTGAATAGCTATGAAATTAATTCTGCACACTAGGTTAAATAAAATTAAAAAGTGACTACTATGAAAATAACTTGTTTAGTATAATTAAATCATGCTCAAGCTTATTTTTAAAAATCAGATATACTAACTCCTTTCTTCATTCTCTGTGCCTTGCTCATTTAAAAGGTTTAAGGCCGCAAGCACTCACAGGATGTTCTTGGAAGAAGGTTTAATGGGACTCGCACTGTTTGTGCACTCAATTACAGCTCTGCTGCAACATGCAGCCCTGTACACTCCTCCATGTTCTTCCAAAGATTTCTACTTTGAAGTGAGCGTAAATAAATGCATGAGTTTCTTGTTTTAATAATACAAAGACAACCACTTCAGATTAAATCTTCAGCCCATACACTGCTAACTATGTTAAGATACATTAATGTGGATCTAGATAGAACGAGTTTTGTGTGACATACCTATAATTTTCTCTGGAGCTCTCTCAGCTTTATGAGATTATGATGGTATATCTTTTCAAATTTTGTAGCCAGCAATTTGGCCTCATGGACTGAAACCCTACCATGTATATGCTGCATTTGTGGAAAAAGATAGGGAAAATGTTTTTAAATTTGGGAAATTATGATATATTTGTCATATGAAATTTTATTTCAAAGATAACTATATACAGGTTGTCAAAAAGCATTGTATACAAAGCTATACTGGAAACATGATTTTATCTGATATTTAATGGATTACACTGTTGTAGTAGTTACTATAACTATATATAACTGTATATATAATAACTATAATTCTATTTAGGTGACAATTTCCAAAATAAGACCAAAATCAGGTTTGTGATGCATGTACATATTTGCCATAAACTTGAAGTAACAGCCAAAAAAACAGTATAAACTTATGGGTTTATGTATATGTTCCTTAGAGAGTCATGTGAAACAGCTTTGCAAAAATAATACTGCAAGGCAAGAGTGCAGGTACCTTTAAAAAGGACATAACTCATAATAGCTTGATGACAATCTCACTGCAAAACTTCTCTTAAATTTAGAAAATAATGTGGAAAACAATTCTACATTGTGCTGTGTTTACAGTTTCATTAAATAATTATCTGGATTGTTCCTGGTTCTGCTGGTTTTAATTACAAGTACACATGCACTTATGTGTTGGTCCTTAAATTTATGTGCAGCATTTTGAAGACAAGAATAAAATACATGGACAGTACATCCCAGCAAGTTTGCTTTGGGACTAGAATATAATGCCACTATTGCATTCCATTGCTTCATATGTTTAATTCCATTCCATTCCATGTTGGTCCATATGTTTCATAAATGAACTCGATATTCACTGCATTGCTGTGCTTTGATTTTCTACAAACATTCACTCCAATCATTTTGTTATTTAAAAGTATTTACTGTGTCTTTCAACATCAATAAAGGGCTTGTGAACTTCATACTAGCTACCTATATCAGCAATCTAAAATTATATACTTATAAGAAGAAAAGTACTTGCATACAGTATAACAAATATTTATGGGACTGGGCTGCCTCAAAGGAGAACACAATACATCTGTTTCTTAGTGGTCTGTGTGAATCAGATTCACTGAAAGATTGGAAAGGCTTATTTTCAATATGAAATATGCTAAAGCATCTATTTTTTTGCTGCTGTGCATACAGAATGTGCAGCGCACCAAAAACTCAGGTTGCTACAACACAGCCCTGACCAATTTACCCTTATGGTATATGAAGTGACCAGGGCATGCCATGTGGGGTGCTTTTCTTCTCTGAACCTTCACTGTGACTATGACATTGCTGTGGATAGACCTTCCTCTTTGAAGCATGTTTTGGCCTTTGAAGAGGAGCACTGAGGACCCAAGATGATGATGATTTGAATGACAGGGGGATCTCTGCTTTCCTAAGGACTTTGCTGCATCACATCATCTGTTAGACAGACTTGGTCCACTAGGACAGAGAAGGCAAAGAAGCTGGGGAAAATGTACCAGGGAAATTTCCAGGCACAGTGGAAAATTTCCTTGACTCTGTCGAAATGTCAGCTATCCTGTGGGATTTCCCATATTTGAAACAGACCTCCTGTGCACTGGGGGTGTGGGGTCATAGTTTTCATGAGAAACCTGCCAAATCAAATGGACTAAAAAGAGAAATGTAATTCTGAATACAGTTACCAGCCCTCCATACAGTGTTGCCAGTTTCCTGCCATCTTCTAAAGATTTTGACATTACTTTCCTTGCTCAATCGAGTTGCCTAACATAGACTCTTCAATCATTCAATTTTTTTACAATTTGCATACACCTTTCACTTTTGATTTGTTTTCATTTTTGTTTGATTTTAAAAGCATAACTCTTCTATCCAAACCCAAGAAATTTATTTTGAAATTTTTTTGTACTAGACATGAACCTCAAGCAAACAGTATGACAGGTTCAGACCATATCAATAATTATAGAGTCTGAGTCTTGTGTTCTTTCTCCCTTGTGATAGATCAGGGAGAATGACAAAACATAATCTTGGAGTTGTTCTGATGATGCTATAACTGCCTATGTTTCATAGTATAAACGATTTGATGTAATACAAATAATAAATAATGAAATCTTTGGTTTTAAAGATAAATGTAACAACAATTTTCTAAATGTTTTCCTAATATCGTAAAGGTTAAAGAGGAAAATTCAGCTGCATACAGAGGATTTGATACTTTTTTTGTGTCATGTAAGGTATTTCAGAAGAGCCAAAAGGCTTTTTCCTGTGCATTCTGCAGTCAAAGTGGGAAAAGAAATCCCACTAACATCATCAGGAATTGGACTGGACCCTAATACAGCAAAAAATTTTCTTCTTTGCAGCAGGGAGGAGGACAAGACCAACAGCTTTCAGGGATGAGTTGCACTTCCTAGGGGGAGCCTCATTCAGAGTCAGAGTTGAATGGATGAGGTCACGATGAGATGAAAATATTTCTTCATGAACTGGCCAGCTGTCAGAGTAGCTTAGATTACACTTCGTTTTTCTCCTCCTCATTCTCCAGATATTTTCATTAAATTGGGGGAAAACAGTATTTGTTTTCATATATTTTCCTTTCCCTGTTGTGTTATTTTAATTTTACGTCAGAATTCTCGTGGAATACCCAATTTCCTATATGCTTTGCATTTACTTAAAATAGGCTTATTACACTGTTTCACAAAAAATTCAGATTTATACTCTTCCACATGAGGACAAGGTAGCACTATGATAGCTCTAGGAATGCTCTAAGTGTTATTGACTTAATATGATTTTATAGAGAAGTCATTAGTAGCTGAAACGTTAAAAATAGCTTTATTCCACAGAATAGGTATTCAGCACTCTATAAATCAGACTTTTAAAGTGTCTCATGATGGAAAAACAGCTACTGAGATTGGAAAATCACTACCTTCTTTATTTTATTTTATTTTGTACAGAAAATATAAAATTTATTGCTGTCACTGATATGGAGAAATAGTGTGAAATGGGGACAATGGACATCGATTGTGATTGTATATGTCTGCTCAAGGAATGTGGGTATGGTGACTGGTCATGGGTGCGGTGTCTGGTCACATAGCCACACAGCCTTGAGGAGACGCCTACAGTTTTGAGGAGATGCCTGCCCTTCTTCCTCTAACAAAAGGGGCTATTTTAAAAAAGAATGAGAAAAGGATGAGAGATATTCCAATGCTATCTAGAGGGAGGGAGTGCTAAGTCTCCTTGCTGAAGAAGATCGGATGGTCACAAGAACATGAATCACCTACAAACCTGCAAGACCACCACATTCCAGGCAACAGACTGATAAGCTAATTAACATACGAAGCGAGAGTAAGCGGGTTTAGGTAACGAATATGTATAGGCGTTAATTGAATATTCATTTGTTTTATTGTATAAATGTGAGATGGTTCGTCACTTCGGGCATGTACGCTTGTGGAGGAGCAATCCCCCGTGCATCTGCGCGCAATAAACATACCTACTTTATAACTTTCGAGTTATAGAGTCTAATTCCGCACGTCATCACCTTTAGATATCATGCTGGAGAATTCTGCAACAGATGTAATTTCCTGCTTAATATCATACTCAATTTTTTAAAAAGCAAATTCATTATTTTGTGACAGGTGAAAGGGTATTTCGCTACAGAGAATTTAGTAGGCTTATACATATTTATAAGCATACTTTTCACAACTGTACAGCAGACAACCAATTTCATTGTTTTTCATATACGGTGGATTATAAGGTTTTTATGGGGTTTTGTCCTTTTCCAATTAAATTTTCTATTCTTTTTTGGTTTTGTTTTTGCTAGAAAGCCTAAAATAATCAAAATATCTTCCCCTAGTATTCTAGTGCAGGAGCGGGCTGGAAACTAGGACCATGCATGGCAATCAGTTAGCTGAGGGGAATTTGCTCGAGCTTGTCTAGACAACAATTAACACGATGAGACGTGTTTACAGAGCATAGGGGAGTGGGAGACGGATGGCGCCAAGGATGGCGCCAAGGAAAGGTAACACCTTGCGGTTAATTGCTGGTAGTTAACCACCAATCAAGGATTGCCTAGTATGCAATGCTTAGCTTCAAGAACCAATCTGTTTAAAACGCGCAGCTTCTGAAAGTGTATAAAAACTCGTGCTTCTGTACAATAAATTGACATTTGCTTGCATCAAGCTGCGTCCCGTCTCTTCATTTGCGGCATTCTAGAGGCTGCCAAATATCACCCACAATTAGAAAAGCACCAGGTTCTTTGCAGACAAACCTTCAGCCATCACAATGACAAAATACTTGTAGAACTCATAAGATTAGACAAACTGCATGGGAAGAGGACACTCAGCCTTTGACAGAAGCTGGCAGGCTATTAAGGAAGTAGCCAAGTAGTGGCATGCTGTTCTGACACTTTTCTTGCTGCTGACAAATAGAGTGACTTCTCTGAGTAAATGCCAAGGCATCGTGATTAGCATACTTAGAGCATATCTTTGTGGCACAGTTATATCTGTACGATGTTCCAGTGAGCAAGTCTTGGTTGCAATTGGTGATATGCCTCATTATCTAAATACAAAGCTTCTGAATTCAAAGGATGTCAAGTGAGATGGAGTAAAACTGCACTTTACTTGCCCTGATGTTGCCTGATTAAAAACTTAAATATATCTTTTTTTCTCATCAGCTTAGAAGAAAAGTTGTGCTTTATGGTGACTTTATGCTTTATTAACAGCTAAGCCAGATAAAACATTCTACAAAATTCCAAGTGCCAACTGACTAAATAATGACACATGTAAGAAAATCACACTAATTACTATGCTATTGTAAGTCTAACTGAAGGGGTAGAGCACCCTCCAGTGCATGGCCCATTATAACTTTTCAAATATACCAGTATATTAGTGTGATACAACATAGGTACGATGCCTGAAACCCAGAAGTCTTTAAAAGCCCTCACTGGAAAGCATATTTAAAGAAAAATAGTCTATTCAATTATATAGTAATAACAGTTCTTTTCTTTCTAAAGAGAACCTTTCAGCAGAGTTAAACTTTGCTGCTGCTATCCTCTCGCTTCATGGTTCCTATTGTTTTCACTCCTCACCTCCCTCTGGGTCTCAGCTTCTCCATCACCCCTGCAGATAAAATGTGACTAAGGCTGCATTTCTTGAGCTGGAGTTCTTCCGTTAATTATGTCATAAAGGAGATTCAAAGTCTATGTCTGTAGAAGACTTCAGCAGGGAGTAAATACCCAGTTATCTGTTAAGCATCAACCTGCTATGAGTATATTAGATTGGCTACAAAGTTAGCAGGATGGTACCTTGTGCCCCAACAAGCTCCTTCTCAGGTAGCTCAGCTCATTCTACATGGCAATAGTGCATGGTCAGTCTATTAAATGGTCATGGTCAGTCCTCCCCTGAGCAGGAACAGGAGCACTGGCTCAATTGGTCTTTATTCAGTCTGAAGAAACACAGCTTGGGAAAACTCTTTGTTTTCTCCAAATGCTTGAGGTTGACACCACTGTTTATCTTTGCTGTCATCTTCCACTTTGCTCCATATTATCTTTCAGGTCACATATGAATGTTGCTGTTTCTCATGATGTTTGTAAGAATTAGCTTTTTTCTTCCTTTACCAGCCATTTCAACTGCTCCTTGTCTATTCTGTACACTACACAGAGAGCTTTTTCTTAAATCAGCTCTTCGAGAAAGCAATTATCTTCCACTATATAGTGTACAGAAAAGGCATAGCAGACCTTCACAATGCTTTTGGATATTCTTGTGAGCTGGAACTGGTAAAAAAAAAAAAAAAAGAGATCTGTTATTTTTTATTCAAAAATTTGCAGTTTAAATTGCTCTCACTTTGTATGGTTCCAAAAGAATCCATTTCCATTTTTTAATGTTTTTTTACTGACAATTTGGGAAATTGCTTGCATTTTTGTTTTCAAAATCACTACGAAAACTATTGATTTTTAGGAAGAAATTTTTTATCAAAGGTCTGAAAATGAAATCAAGCATTTTTCATTATGAGGATTTTTTCCAGTTCTCAGATGAAACATATTTTATCCACAAATCTTCTTTTTCTGCTTTCCTCCTTAAAAAAACCCTACCCCAAAAAAAAAGTCTGTTCACAAGCCATTACCAATCTCTCAGCAAGAAATGCCTTATGATTTTTGAACCAATTATCCATTTGGTGTATTTTTTAGAGTTCATACTTGTTCTGGTGAGCTTCTCCCTTTACATGCAAAAAACTTGAAAAAACACAAAAATCAATGCTGAGACTGAAGTACTGGTTGTGTGATAAGCCTTTTGTGGATAGAAGATATTATATGCCAAATCCTAATGTTGCAAATAATCTGGCTATATTAATGTTGTATAATAGCAGGGACCACTTGCTATGATGGTTATTGTTTTCCAGTCACACTTAAAGGATGGAGTGAATGGAAATAATTTACATTTTCTGACCTCTCACACATGTACTTATGAAGATATTTTAGTCAAAGAAAAACCTGCTGCTTTCTAAATCTCTGTTGCAATTAATGTTTGGTAAATATAATGATAACAATCACTAAGAATTTGTTCCAGATAGTCAGTACCTGAATATCCTTATGTAAGAAAGAGAAGGGAGAGAACATAAATTAAGTCAATTCATATAATTTCAAGGAATGATTCTAGGCTTGCAAAGTAGGACATTTTAAAGGAGTCTTATGAAGAGTATAAATAAGTATCATGATTAAGGCTGGAAATAGTTCTTCGGTCTTTAATCCTATGCAACAACTATTAAAATAAGTGTAGGAGTCTTATCCTCTTCCCACTAAAGTCTCTAGAAAATGTCATTGATTCAGTGGTATCAAGTTTGCAACCTTCATCTGCCACTCACAACTGCTTTCTGTTAAGATACTAATGCTGAAAATCTTCAGTTTTCCTCAGCCTCTATGTATTTCTATGTAGTAATGACAAAAAATTCTAAATCTTACTCTAGGTTTAAAATCTGTTTTTCGTTAGGGCCAGATAATGAATGGATATACACATGGATAGTGTAGTGTCTAAGAAGTCCAAGTACCACATTTAATAATGAGGTTTATATTGTGCTTAATTGGAGCTATGCTCAAGGGAAAACCCCTGTAAACTATGCTATCTTGGGAGGAAAACTTGGACAATCTCTGCTGCCTGTTTTCCAGAGGCTGTAATGCAACACTCTCAGGATTTAGTCTAAGTAAAGATGGAACTGAAGAGTTGCTGCACCTAAACTGAGTACTCAGAATGCTCTCTTGTCCCTCTTGCTAAAAGCCTGTGGATATCTAATTTTATTAGTTGCTTCGTTGTTTTAATTTGCTCTAATTTTCTTAATGTCAAATCTCTAAAAATACATTTGGTTTTATTAATCAATCCCTTAATCATTTGATGTCACTAATGCCATCAGCAGTTTGTTAAAGGAGAAATTTACACAGACGTGAGTACCACTAGGTTTGCTTTAATCACAACTCAGAGTTGGGCCACAACCTCAGTGAGTGGCAGAGAATAAAGGGATACAGCACAGCTTATATATGCTTATCAAATCATTAGTCAATGTCCAAAGTTCTTAGAAGTTTCCTTTGGTTTTGTCAGTTCTGCGAATCCATCACCTGACTCTGCTCCAATTGATTCATCTATTCGGTTCCAGTCTCTGCCTCAGTTCCAAGGTCCTCCTTGGATCACGGTCTTCTTTCTGCCTGCTTTAACTCACACAATCCTTCAAGCAGACTTAGTCTTTGAACAAGCAATTCCTATTCACATATACTAATTTTTTCTAAAAACACCTGCATTTCTGAGAGCACCTGTGTATACAAATTGATCATCTATTGTTTCTCTATTCTCCCACTGATTAACTTGATTAAGTTTTAAACCAGCCTTGGATTAGGGCTATACAAGAGCTGAGGCCTGGTTCTGCCATTTAGCAGCTTCAGCATTTTTAATTTCTTAATTCAAAATACATTTTCTTTAACACAGTTCTACAAGGAGTCTGCAAAGATGCCTCACAAGCTGGTTCCTTATATACACTTGCACCAGTCCCATGATCTGTTGAATGGTGTGCCTCAGCCTGGCCTTGGGTCCCTCCGCCAGCCCAGCTCTGCTGCCCAAAAATGGCCCCTGGGCTCTTGAATTCCAGGATGGCTACAAGAAAATGTTGTAGCTGTTTCTTATATCCTCACCAAGGTAAACTTAACTCCCTTACAGAGTCCTTCTGTCTCTGGTATTCCTGCTTCCGGTCCATTTAACCCCTTCTGCAGTTGAGCCTTTTTACCTCCCATATCCTGATCAGTCCTCAGTCACAAATTACCACCGCTGAGCAGTTACAATTTGCATTTGCCTTTCATATAGTATTCCATAGTTTATAACATTTCCTTTTTTTAAAACCTTCATTTTAATACTCTATAACAGACACTGTCCGTAGAAAAGGAATATAGTTTTTCCTGTATCATTACAAGTGGATTTGGACTCAGTAATGTGAGCAAAATATTTCCTCCAATGTACATTAATTCACATTTTTTAGTGCTAAATGTCATCTTCCATTACTTTTTCTGTATATCTGGCTTTGATGTGGCCTTCTATGTTCTGGCCAATTTTCCATAGTTCTTTTTAAACAAAATGATTTCATCATTGGTAAATTCTGACGCTTCCCAGTCCTTCTTCCTATCTATTAATGGATGTTACTAATGTGAAAATCTTCCTAGCACTAACATTACAAAGTTTTACCTCCTTGACTGTAATTTATGTTTTCTTCTCATTGCCTCTTCTAAGGAGTATTCAGAAAATCAACTTTTGGACTATCAACTGTCCTAAGATGGATAACTGCTTACCAATAAATTGACATAAAATAACTTTGATTGGAGCCTTACCAATTATGAAATTATTTTGTTTTATTTTAATTAAGCTATGGGTTTTCATGCTACTTTGATTACTTGCCTCAAAGTGTATTTTGAAGTCCTTCTCTAAGGATCTTTTAAAACCCAGTGCAAGGAAAAGAGACTGTCTATCAGGAAAGTCTCTGTGTGTGTAGTTTACCCACAACCTCCGGTGTCAGGCTGGAAGGAAGGGTCAGTCCTTTTTGGGGCCCAACATGGGGCACAAACGGTTCGAGATAATAACAGATTTGATTGGAATGTGCTAGATCAAATGTATACCTGTTATTGCTGTTTAGCTATGAAGGGGCAGGTTTCTGTGCTTACCATGGGGCTTTCTTGTCTCACTGTATATTAGAGTCTAGTACTCGTTAGTGGCTGCTTCTTGCTTCCGCTGCTTGCTGTACTGCTTATAATCTCACTGTGCTGTGCCCAGGAACATTCTGATAACAGCAATGGCGATGCACTGGGGCTGGCAGATGGCCAGGGCATGGCTGCTGTTTCTGTGCTGCTGTACTGGACAAGCTGGAACTCCAGTGTGAACTCGAGTCAAGGGGACTGTGACCTATGGATGAATCCATGTAGGAGCAGGACACCCCAAAGGCCCTGTGGCTGTGAATAAGTCCATGCCTGAGCAGGTATATCTCAGATCATCTGTGACCGTGGTTATGTCTGTGCTGAGGCAGGTATGCCTCTGAAGGAATTGTGGCCCAAGGACAAGTCCATGCTGCAGTAGGTACACCTTGAAGCATCAGTGGCTGTACGTGAGGTCATGCTGGAGCACCTCAAAGTATGTGGCCATGGATAAGCCCATGACAGAGCAGGTACAGCCCTGGAGGGATTGCTGCCAGGGATAAGGCCAGGCTGGAGCTTATTTACTTCTGAAGGGACTGTGGCTGTGGGTAAGGCCACGCTGGAGCAGGTCTATGTTGATGGCCCATGGATAAGGCCATTTTGGAACAGGTGCACCTCGAAGGGACTGTGGCTGTGGATGAGTCTATGCCACAGCAGGTATACCCCTGGAGAGACTGTGGCTTGTAGCTGAGGCTCCTCTTGGAGCAGGTAGAACCCTAAGGGACTGCATTCTATGGATAAGTCCAAGACGGAGCAGGGGCAAAGAGAGGAGTTCATTGCAATGTTAAACCCTACGGGCTGGTCCGAACGGACCAGGGGTGGAGATTGTAATGGATATACCTTTAAATTGTTGTAACCCATTATTTGAGTTTCATGTTATAGGAATGACTATAGCAGCAACCACCTGAACCATTGGAGGACAAGCCTTACGAGAAGCGGTGCAAGTGCAGCAGTGACCTGACCTGAGCTGGCTTTGGTGCCTGATAACCCCATACAACACACAACCTCTCTTCTACTGAGTGACTACCATAAGAGATCGTGTTCATGGACCAAATTAACTTAATGGACATTTTGTGGACATTTGTGGAATGTCCAGAAGTGCCACAAGTACAGTGGGAGTACACTGGAAGCATTTTGGCATACCCAAGAAATCTGATGAGGCAATTGATAAGGTTGGTGATGCCAAGGGACGGCTTACAGTATTTTCAGCATCCCCCCTTAGCCCTTCTTATTTTCTTTACTCTTGTCCTTGTTTTCCATCCATGCCTTTCCAATAATTGCATGCCATTACTTCTCAGCACAGTATGTTGCAGTCTGTTCTTTGAAAGAATGAACATCTGCTGTGATTGTTTAGCCATCCCAAATATGAAGGGTACCATATTATTGTGAGGGAAATGTGTGGTGACGCAAGTCGAGGTGGACTGAAAAACACTATGTCTATGTGGCTGGGTTTGGACAAAATGGACAAAATGGCATAGTGGCCTTTATTGTTTATACAAATTGTTTATATATCTTAGATAGTACATGTGTCAGATCCTGATAGGCTTTCTGTGTTCTTCTTCTTGCTTGCTATTTGCTGTTGCTGTGGGTGCCCGTATGCTGCGGTTCTAAGTTCCGGTTCCTCACATCCTGTTTACATACCTGACAATTTGTGGCTGTCTTAAAGGTACACGGATAAGTCTTTGAAGTCAACTAACTCATCTGCAGACCCATTGCAGACCCCAACAATTCCCCCTTTTTGTTTTTGAACAGCTAGTACCAGGTTTGCTGTGTGCTACAGGGCCCTTTGCAAACACGATGGCAACCAAGGCAATAGCAAACAAACAATACTGCCAATTGAGTGAATTGATGCCAAAAAGGCTGACATTTTCTCAGATTTTGATAACATGTTGCTTCAATGGGGTGCCTAAATCCATGCAGCACATACCATCCAAATCCTCACAGCCATGTCCTTGAGCCAACAACAAAAACCCAATAGTTGCTCTGTTTTGTAAATCATCAGCTAACAATCCCAAAACACTAGAGATTTGACTCACATTCTTAACTACCTAACAAACAAGGTGATTTAACTCTTTTAATGCTTTCCCTGCTTTCCCTGCTGCAGCTCCAGGTAAGAGAAGAATCAGTTCCATAAATCAACTACATCATTACATGCTTCATCCAAAATTATATTGCAATTAAGCGTATTATGCTTATCAGCATGTTCACGTGTTGATTTATGCAGGTGTCATGGTCCCATCATAGCCTCCTACTACATTAGCATCTACATAAAGACAATTATCAACATTCAAAGTGCCAACAATATCAACTTCTTGTGGGTTAATATTATACAGAGGTAACCAATTATCCCAAATATCAAGGCTTTCATAAGATCCTTCATTCCCCAAAGTCTTTGTCAAAATCGTACATTTGCTTTTGCGCAATAATGTCTGTTAACACACGTTGCAAGTCAGTTTTGAGGAAGTGCATACCAACCACACATGTGTGGAAAGGTTGACTGCTTTGCACTAGAGACACACCAAACCAGGATGGGTTCAGTTGCTGTGCTAAGGAGACCACACATTAGTTGTTGGGTTGACTGGTGGCAGCAGCGCTCCCACGATCTGGCATGCTAAGCTCAGGCCGCACACAGTGAGCAGGTATCCATCGCAGACCTTCATCTGTACAAACACAAGCATAACCTCTCCCTCAAGTTAACAATTCATACTGTCCTGACCAATGCCCGGTACGGGGGTCTTTCATGCGTACTAAGACGCCTTTGTGCTTTTGCTGCTTGTCACCAATTGACACAAAGTGCTGCACAATGGGAGGCACCACATGGTCGGCAGGGATTTTCAAAAAGTTCAAAACATAACATGCTTTCTCTAATCGTGCCTCTGGGGTCATTCCCTTCATTCCTTCCCCCCCCCTTTTTATTTTTTTTTTCTATTAGCAAAATATATTTCAACTGCTGTAATACTGTAGATTATAAACAGCTTTTCTGCATGACAGAACACAGTCACCCCGTACTGAAAAACAGTTTTTTCCAAGTCCTGCACGACTTTCCAAGCAAACAGTGTATGAACATGAGGATTACCAGCAGCCACATCTCCTGTTATAACAGGATATGCATGCAGCGCAACGCAACGGTGGAAGGAGTAGTAACATCAAGGAGCGGTCTGCCTATCTGTTCTACTAAATCCCAGTTTCCCTCTTTTAGTGCCCCATCGTTTACAGCCTGCCAAAATTGCTGAGGCACTACCATGACACTGGAAACTGGATTTCTACCACCTCCACCTTCTTCATTGCCTGTGACTTATAACCTTGTCATAGCTGGACATGATTCTGGATTTTCCGCATTTCCATCCTGTGTAGGCAGAGGAGGAGCAGAGGGGGCAAGTGGGAAGGGAGAAGCAGCCAGGGGAGTGCGACGAGCGAGGTGAAGCATGCGGCCGGCTCAATGTGAGTGATAGAGCAAGCTTCAATTTATTGCGGCGCGATTATGTCTTATATACAGTTCCAGTTAATTATGCCTACAAATCATCTGCTGATTGGCTAAGCTCTAAAGGATTACACTTTCATACGTCCTCCTATTTGCGGTTTCTGCGGATAGCTAACTACATTTTTTTTTTTTTCTCTCTTATCTCTGTGAATTCCTCAAAGTTATTTACAAGGTCAGCATAACCTTATCTCTCTTCCCTTATTAGCAAGCCTGGTAATTTTCCATTTTTAGCAAGCCTGGTAATTTTCCATTTCTAGCAAGTCTGGTAATTTCTCGCTGTGGCCTAGCTTGGTTCACTCCAGACTTATGTCAAAAAGCTGTATCACACAGTCCTTCTATGGAACCGTGGCCGTTCTCTTTCGTCCATTCTGCAACAGGGGAGGAGGGAATGTGGTCTGACACAAATGTTGGGGGGACTCAAGGAGGCAGATCGGTTCACCGAGGTTTCTGCTTGTCGTCCTCGTCCTCGGAATCGCTATCAAATATAGGTCAATGCCGTTGGACAGATTTAGGGGCTTCGGGGCATTGAGGAGTGGTGTCTGGTAAGGGGCATGGACTCTCCCCCTCCCCCACCCCCTCATCCTCTTGTCTGTATTCTGGAGGAGGATACAGGGGAGGTTTGAATGATACACTTCCATTCACATCTTGCTAACTTTTCAAGCCCCCGCTCGTATTTTGCTGATGTTGCAAGCTCCCACTCGCATCTTGCTGACTCTTCAAGCCCCCACTCACGTCTTGCTGATTTATCAAGTCCCCACTTGCATCTTGCTGACTTTTCAAGCCCCCCACAGCATGTCTAAGCAGTCCCCATGTAGGCAAAAGCCCTAGCACCTCTTTGTCCCCTTTCTCCAGAGCTTCTGACAGTGTTGATCCTAAATTGTCCCAGGTCGACACACTAAAAGCAGTCACAGCGGACGCGTCTACTCCATGTATCTTGGCCCACAATAACATATGTCCTAACCGCAGCCCATCTAAAGTATTTCCACACTTCTCTAATACTAATTTCCACATAGTTAGCACCATGGTATCTTCTTTAGATAACTTAGTCCCTATGTTGTCCCTGGTGGCTCACCTTACTGGTGTCACCTTCTCCTGGGATCTTGCAGCTGCTCGCTGTGCTATTCTGCTTCACCAGGCTCCACCTCCCCAGCAACCCGCTGGTCACAGTCTCAGGATCTGCTCCTGACACCCTTTACCAGGGTCAGATAGGCACAGTCTCAGGGTCTCTTCTTGATACCCCTTACTGGGATCACATTGGCATGTTGGGGTCACCAAATGTGGTGACGCAAGTTGAGGCGGACTGAAAAACACTATGTCTATGTGGCTGGGTTTGGACAAAATGGCATATTGGCCATTATTGTTTATACAAATTGTTTATATATCTTAGATAGTACGTGTGTCAGACCCTGATAGGCTTTCTGTGTTCTTCTTGCTTGCTATTTGCTGTTGCTGTAGGTGCCCGTATGCTACGTTTCTAAGTTCCGGTTCCTCACATCCTGTTTACATACCTGACAATTTGTGGCTGTCTTAAAGGTACACAGCTAAGTCTTTGAAGTCAACTAACTCATCTGCAGACCCGCTGCAGACCCCAACATAAATGTTTACTTTTAATTTACTAAGCATCTGCTGAAACTTTATGGCCTTTCCTGGCTTGTTGCTTTTAAGTGACTCTCCATTTGGTTACTGGTAAGAAGGTAACCAAGCAACATGCAATTCAGGAAGACATAGAGCATGTTTTGTTGAGTATCAGGCAGGGTTACTCTGGATATGTGTCAGTCAGATTGCTGAAATTGGGTCTCACCCCCTTTGACCCTGTCACAACCCAAAAAGAGTCATTTAGGATGACCTCCCTCCCCTTGGGACCAATGACCACGTTCATGATACTCTTTGACTGAATTAAGGTGAAGTAACACCAACCAACCAGTTTTATCATTTATTAATACAAAATACAAGGCATGTGGTCAGAAACGATAGCTCAACGGCGATTATCTGGATAAGCAAGTCCCGTGCCACATGTTTTTACTTAGATCTGGTCATTATTCAATAAAGTGAGGAGAGGAGAAGGGGTGGGGGAAGAGAAAAGAGATATCACCACCCATGGATCCAGCGGTGTCCTGTTGGTCCTCTTTACCTTAGGTGTCTTGGTGGTGGGGGTCCCACCTGAACTTTCATTAATTCAAGTTTTATGTTTTTGAGAGGATGCCTCATTTACATACAAAGCGAGGGTGGATGTAGTCTGTGTCCGCGCAAGCTCAATGTATGAGTGGTAGTCACAGGCAGTCCTCATAGGTGGTCGTGAGGGGTTTTAGGCAACCCCTGCTGTGCACATGAGCAGTTGCCTTATGTTACCACAGCAGTTTTTTCCAGGAAGCGCTAGCTAGATCTTGCCTTCACAAGGCCTATACCACCTTGTAGTTACCAAGTTAGGCAACAGTGGCTCACTTTGCAGCTACAGCTTGTATCAATTCCTCTGCAATGTGAGCAGAACAGATTTTTTTCAGCAACTGTTCTTGAATTTGTGCACTAAGCAATGTTTAAGGCAATTATCAATATATCAGTTCCTTACATCACCCCATGACTCAAAATGTACCTGCCAAGTTAAATTCTCTAAAACATTGATGTTTTTCAATGGCCACACTGGGTGCAAAGATTGCCTCCATTTTTAATGGAAATGTTTGTCCAAAGGTATAATAATCAGGTATTCGTATTCCCGTAATTCCCTCCTTTGCATCTGCCAGGCTACTGAGATCTCTAGATATCCTATTTTGGTGAGATTTACAGTTAAATATTCTGGAGGGACACATGGAGAGGAAGCCAATAGAGCACTGCAATCTGGCCATTTCATACATATTTAGCTGTGAATACAACTTTCCATTGGAACATGCCCATACTATTCCCCATGGGGCCGAATACCTTGTCCAGAAACAATCAAATGGGTCATCTCAAGGTATCTCCTGTTGCTTGCCATCAGAGCTCCAGATCTTCCATCAATCTGTGTCATTCATGATTGGAATGACACAGGAGAGTGCCGTTTGGGTATCTTTAAAGGGGCTATTACATCAGTTATCCTGATTCCTATAACAATAATTGGGATAAGTCCAACAAGTACGCATATCCCAAATGAATGTTCTCAGTTCTGGAATATACCAGGTTTCAAGGAGGGTCACCTGCTCCTGTAGAGCAGTTTAATACCTGGAAACAGTTCAACAGGGGTTGTCCTATCGTGTCCTGGATGATGCGCCTATGTTTACCAACTGCCCCAACATTGAGTTTCCCCAGTTGGAAGTTTAACTTGATTATGCATACAGGTTTCAACCTCAACCTCCCACTGAATGGTGGTCCCATCAGGGAGGTCAAAAGTGAAAGACAAAGGATGATTGGGGTTATATAGTCATTTCAAACACCAGGCCTATTCATATTTAATGTAATCTACAAGGTGTATTTTCCCTGGTACATCAGGGATCTGTATACACCAATCTGTGTCCTAATGCACGTTATATTCTTGTTCAAAATAACCACTTCCAGAGGGATAATCCCATCATGGTACTATGGTACTATGGTACAAGGCACAGAAACAGAAGTGACGTTATTTGTTTCCATATGAAACATTTTGTTCAGATATCGATAAGTTAGATTCCACATACTTTCCAAAATAGAGTTGTTCGGAAGTTGATACAAAGCCATTGAGTATCCCATTCATGTCCTATTATTTCTCCATGGTTGTCCCTCTTTTTATTCAACAAAAGGGGATTCAATTATTCCCCATTTGATGTTTTTTCCTGTTTGGAAATTTGAATCCCTCTGCTGCTGAACCAGGTAGGGCATCACATATCCCCTGCTCTGTCTGGTTCCAGATATGCACAAAACCTTGTATCAAATTCCATGTAAGATTAGGACTGCTACTTTGCAAAGTGATTACATATAAAGTTGTCTTGGTTTCAGCTGGGATGGAGTTAATTATTTTCTTAGGAGCTAGTATGGTGCTGTGTTTGGCTATGATGTGAGAACAATGTTGATAATGCACTGATGGTTTTAGTTGCTGCTAGGTAATGTTTATACTAAGTCAAGGACTTTTCAGTTTCTCAGGCCTTGTTAGTGAAAAGGCTGGAGGGGCACAAGGAACTGGGAGGGGACACAGCCAGGAGAGGTGACCTGAACTAGCCAAAGGGGTATTCCATACCATGGGGAGTCATGCTTGGTATATATGAGTATTTGCATTATGTATCACGTGTTTCTTTCTTTCTTTTCCCTCTGGATTTTATTCTTTCCCTCCCCCTTTTCATTATAACTGTTATTGTCATAGTTGTTATTATTGTTCTTTCATTTTTATTCTGTTTCAATTGTTAAATTGTTCTTATCTCAACCCTCGAGTTTTACATTTCTTTCCGATTCTCCTCCCTATCCCTCTGGGTGAGGGGGGAGTGAGCAAGCGGCTACATGGTACTTGGTTACCAGCTAGGGTTAAACTATGACAAAAGTCAATACAAACATATGAAACACTAACTTTCGGTGATTCATGTGGGCAAACCTTATCTCACCAATACAACTGTGTGAGTAAAAGCCTATGGGATGAGTTGGACCTTCAGACCCACATTGCCACATATGTATAGATAACATGTGAATTAAAAAAAACACCGCCTGATATGGAATGGATCTGTTTGGTGTATTGGCCCTTAGGCCTGATATACCCCAGCCTCAAAACTTAGAATTTTAGAGGCATCCTCATGAATTGAAGTCCAATCCCAGGTGGGTTTTTTGCGTGTTAAATCATATGAGGGACGTGCTATGATGGAAAAATCTGGAATGTGTTTTCTCCAAAATACCAGCAGGCCTAGGGCATGTTGTAACTCCTTATTTCCTGGAATTTTTACTTGTGCAAGGGTTGTTAAAGTCCAGTGAAAAGGCTGGAGGGGCACAAGGAATTGGGAGGGGACACAGCCAGGACAGGTGACCCGAACTAGCCAAAGAGGTATTCCATATCATAGAATGTCATGCTCAGTATATAAACTGGGGGGGGTGGGGGGGGGTGGGGGGGTGGCTAGGGCCTGCTGATCGTTGTTCAGGGACTGGCTGGGCATCAGTCAGCAAGTGGTTAGTAATTGTATTGTGCTTCACTTGTTTTCTTTCCTCCCTTCCCTTTGGATTTCATTCCTCTTCCTCCTACCTCCTTTTCATTATAACTGTTATTATTATTATCTCTCTCATTTTTATTCTGTTTCAATTATTAAATTGTTCTTATCTCAACCCTTGAGTTTTACATTTCTTTCTGATTCTCCTCCCCATCCCTCTTGGGGGGGGGGGAGTGAGCAAGTGGCTGCGTGGCACTTAATTGCCAATTGAGGTTAAACATTGATACTCCTTCAAAATCCCAATATCCAGTTCTGTCTTTTTGCCTTCTTGGATATGCATGAAAGCAAAAGTAAGCTATGGATCTGATTATCCTTTATTTAGTTTATTTTTTACCCTCTTTCTGTGTACATAAACTAAAAGGCTGAATTAAAGGAATATCCACTTGCATCCAAATTTCAAGTGGTAGCTGACAAATATACTGCTCTTTCCTATTTATCATACTTTTCTAATGTTATCATCATCATTGATCAAACAAAATGTAGACTTAATTTGCTTCCATCTCCCAGCTTATTTTCTTAATATACAACGTATGCCCAAGTGAAATGAAGGAAAATGGTTGTATTTTACTTTTTAATCTACAAATAGTGATTGACTTTCCATAGGGAAAAAGAACAAATCCTCACACAGTATTGCACATATTAATGAAGAATGGAGACAGTTTGCAATTCCTAATGCCACCAAAGTTTCTGTTGAGAATAGGATTAAAAAATCTTTATGGAAAGGTTTATTTGATCTTTAACAGCACAGACTGGACTCTGTGACCCTGGCAGGCACAACCAATTTTTGTTTCTCTGAAAAGAATAGGAATTTTGTTGCAAGGTCATGAGGTTCTCACAAGGCCTGCATTTGGCAAAATGTATAACATGTATAACAACAGCAGTTCAGATAAAAATACAAGAGTAAAAGTCTTGTGTATTCAGTTCATACACACTGAGGGGGCATTTACCCAAAACTAATTAGGTTAGAGAAGATGATGACGGTTAGTTGGATTAAATAGAAGCCAGGAAATTACAGACTCCCAAATGTGATGGAGCAACTAAGCATGGGAAATGTCTAACTTGACTTCAGGAAGGCCTTTGACACTGTCTCCCATAAGATCCTCATAGATGAGCTGTGGAAGCATGGGCTGGATAGACAGTGAGGTGGGTTGAAAACTGGATCAGTGGAGGGGCCTAGAGGGTGGTGATCAGTGGCACAAAGTCTAGTTAAGGCTGATAACTAGCAGTGTACCCTGGGGATCAATACTGGGTCCAATCCTGTTCAACATCTTCATTAATTATCTGGATGATGGGGCAGAGTGTATCCTCAGAAAGTTTGAAGACAGCACCAAACTGTGAGGAGTTGCTGATATGTCACAGGGGTGTGCTGCCATCCAGAGGGACCTAGACAGGATGGATAAATGAGCACACAGGAGCCTCATGCAATTTATCAAGAGGAAGTGCAAAGTCCTGCACCTGGGAAAGAACAACCCCAGACATCAATATATGCTGGGGGCCATCCAGCTGGAAAGTAGCTTTGAAGAAAAGGCCCTGGGGATCCTGGTGGAGACCAAGTTAAACATAAGCCAGTGTAACATGAAAGGCATGTGTGTGTGGGGAGATTTTCTCTACCCCTAGTGTTTGATCTGTCTATCAGCGCCCCAGGAAAGCCAAGACCCTTGTGCCCGACCAGTCTGTCAGCATCCCGTTACAGAGACCCTTCACTGAACAGTCCTGCTGGATGGGAGGGTAATTTGACTGACTTGTTCAGGGAAACGTTCCAGCAGCATAAGGGACACCCCTCAGCAAGTCTTCCCACTTTATTTGAATGTGTTACCCGCTGCCGGCAACTGCTAGTGCCCACAAAGGATTAATACTAACAGTTTATAGAATAACACCCTTTATTAATATAAAATTGTGACAAGTTAAGATTCGTGATTGCCGGTGATAGGGACTGTCTGCAAAAACTAGCTTGAAGTGATACACTACCAAACTATAATCACTAATAACAGCTAGCATGAGTTACTCATTTAGCGTGCATAAGTCAAAGTTCTTACCCAACAGGTGTCCTTATGGGGGAGAAGACAGGTTCAGCCCATTGACTGATCCCAGAAGCTATGATGGAGTCTTCCCTACCTTCTCCCCTCATCTGTCCACTTTTTATACTTCATAGTACATTGCATATTAGTTCATCATACACAGGACCGGTTACAAGTTTCTCGCTTCTAATGCAAATTAGTACGCATCCTCAGATAGCACTACTGACATTCTCTACTAATTACACCTGCTCTTCAGGCTTGGGTTTGCCCTCTTTTTTTTTTTTTTTTTTTTTTTGGGGGGGGGGGCAGGCTATTTGAGTTGGAGGTTGTGATCTCCCAGTACCACAATTATCTTTGTCCTATTTTCAACTAATTTTCTGATGATGTCAGTGGATTGCAACATCTTATCATCCTGTTTCCTCTTATAGCCAGAACTTTCCTCACTTGAAAGCTTCTTTCTGCATAACTTAGATAATGGTGTTCTTTTCACTATCTGTTGTTTCTCATCCTCCCCAAGGCTGACTCCCTTGATTAGAAGTCCCTTCGTAACAACTTTAGAGAGTGAGTCAGCTTGACCTAGCTTTGTGAACACTGAATCAGAGTTGGGTAATCCAAGAGTTTAGACAAGTTCCCACTGCCCTTTGGACTTGTATCAGTCCAGGACTAGTCCATTTCCATCACATTTAGGTGGAGCTTGAGTGACTCTAGTCATACACATTGTTGATACTGACTGGTATTGTGTGCCCAGTGAGGTGTAGTAGTACCTTGGAGGCAGGTAACTTTGGGAGGGAGGTGTGCGTTGGTGTTACAATGAGATTATTTTATCTGAGGAAAGTCATTTCACCACAATGGTTGGCTCAGCCACAGACATCTCATGGATTCTTCATGCGACAACTGGTATGCAGCTTATCAGTTGTGTGGTGCCATCAAGTTCCCATTCCTGCAGGGAGCACGACATGAGCCGACAGAGCCTGGCCGCAGGGTCTCCACTCTGCTCCACCCTGCATCACTCCTATCAGCATGTGCTGAGCTGGCAGGATGTGTTGCTTAGTGAATTGTGGTGATGTAGATTCTGTGCATGACAACCACCCTGAAAGCTGTATTTTGCCCTAAATAGCTTTCTGTAATACTACGCTTCTATTAGTTCCCAATTTTCTCTAATTCTCACACACACACACACACACACACAAAACCACACAAAAGTAATTTTCCCAAAGCCAGCAATGTGGCCTTGCAGCAAAGAAGGTGAATGGTATCCTCAGCTGCATTAGACAAACTATTGCAAGCAGGTCAAAGGAGTTGATTCTTCCCCTCTACTCAGTACTGATGAGGCCATGCCTGGAGACCTGTGTCCAGTTCTGGGCTCTGCAATACAAGAGAGACATGGACATTCTGAAGACAGGGCCATGCACAGGGCATCCAGCACAGGGCCACAAAGATAACAGTGAGGTGAACTGAGAACAGGCTGAATGGCAGAGCTCAGGGAGTTGTAATCAACAGCGCTGAGTCTAGCTGGAGGCTTGTAGCTAACAGTGTTCCCCAGGGGTCGGTGCTTGGTCCAGTCTTGTTCAATTTATTCATCAGTGACCTGGATGAAGGGACAGAGTGTACTCTCAGCAAGTTTGCTGATGATACAAAACTGGGAGGAGTGACTGATTCACTGGAAGGCTGTGCTGCCATTCAGCCAGACCTGGACAGGCTAGAAAGTTGGGTGAAGAGGAACCTAATGAAGTTCAACAAAGGCAAGTGTAAGGTCCTTCACCTAGGGAGGAATAAACCCATGCACCAGTATAGGCTGGGGGTTGACCTGCTGGAAGGCAAATCTGCAGAGAAAGACCTGGGAGTCCTGGTGGACAGCAAGTTGCCCATGAGCCAGCAGTGTGCCCTTGTGGCCAAGAAGGCCAATGGGATCCTGGGGTACATTAGGAGGAGTG
This sequence comes from Falco rusticolus, assembly GCF_015220075.1. Taxonomy (NCBI): domain Eukaryota; kingdom Metazoa; phylum Chordata; class Aves; order Falconiformes; family Falconidae; genus Falco; species Falco rusticolus. The sequence continues at coordinate 9,696,856 of NC_051209.1, read as the reverse complement.
TGGCCAGCGGGTCGAGGGAGGTTATCTTCCCCCTCTACTCTGCCCTGGTGAGGCCACACCTGGAGTGCTGTGACCAGTTCTGGACTCCCAGTTCAAGAGAGACAGGGAACTCCTGGAGAGGGTCCAGTGGAGGGCTACGAAGATGATTAGGGGACTGGAGCATCTGCCTTATGAAGAAAGGCTGAGAGAGCTGGGCCTGTTTAGCCTGGAGAAGACTAAAAGGGGATCTTATTGATGTATATAAATACCTAAAGGGAGGGTGCAAAGACAATGAAGCCAGGCTCTTTCCAGTGGTGCCCAGTGACAGGACAGGAGGCAATAGGCACAAATTGAAACACAGGAGGTTCCATCAGAACATCTGGAAACACTTTTTTATTGTGAGGGTGACTGAGCACTGGAACAGGTTGCTCTGGGAGGTTGTGGAGTCTCCCTCCTTGGAGATATTCAAAAGCTGTCAGGACATGATCCTGGGTAACCTGTTCTAAGTGACTCCAACTGAGCAAGGATATCAAACCAGATGACCTCCAGGAGTTCCTTCCAACCTCAGCCATTCTGTGATTCAGTGTGATTCTGTGATTTTGTGAAATAAAGGAGGAGTCAGCCTAAAAGGAAGTATAAAAGAATCATGGAATGTTATAACAGTGGAAGAAACCCTGGAGTGGAAACTGCATCAATTAAAACCCAGACTGTCAGTGCCAGATGCCACCTGGGATCTTCATACCCTTCGCCCATCTGGGCAGTACATCCTCCCATGGATTGCCATGAGCAGTTTCACCTACAGCCAGCCAGGGTCCAAGTGCTGTGGGCACAGCCAGGAGGGACCCTCACTGGGGTTCTGGGTGGTACCTCATGTGGGTCATGAGGATGTAGGGAGCTCTTTGGGTTCCCTTTTCCCTAGGAGGGGTGTGCAGACAGGGATCTTGCACACCTAGGAGCGGTGAGGGTGAGTAACCTGAGCTTCCCTGGACAGGGGTGTACAGGAGATTTAACTTTTTGGGATTATTTATAGAAGGGTGCTTAGGAATTTGTAGGTGCTTATTAACACTTTTTAAGGAGCTTGTGTTGGGGTTTATTTGTTGCATTACTGATATTGATCTTAATTGTATGGTTCACTGATTACCAGTTAATCCCATGTTGTTAATAAATCAATAAACTGTCTCAATCCTGATTTATTTTAACAACATGAACTGGGTGTTCTTTCCCTGCAATACAGGGTTTGTTTGAGTAACTGGACAGAATTAAGGCAGATCTAATAAGCCAGGAAGTTTTATGGAGAGTGTATACATATGCACACTATGTATAGTTTTAAATTAACTAAATGATTGCAACTGCAGAAGTGGTCTCAGTTTGGACATGAAAGATTGTATGCTAGCAATTTTTGCTATATGCAAGTCTGAAAGTAAAGGCCTGAATTTCAAGGATAGAGTCCTTTCAAGGGGGGATTCTTGACATCTGCAAAATTCACTTTCTTATTGTAACAGCATAGGGCACTATTTTAACTCTAACACAACATAACAGATATTTGGATGAACTTGGCTGACAAGACCTGGAGACTTGCAACATGCTGAAAAATATTGAGGAGAGTTACAATTCTGTTCTCTTTCCTTGTGATCTTAGGTGCTTATGTGTTCATCAGCTTCTGGGCAAGCTGTTGGAGGAAGAAGGATATAGTAGGTTTTATTCAAGATATGAGATATGTATGATAACTATTTTCTTGCAGGAGAAGCCCAAAGGGTCTGCTCTTCTGCAGTATGTGACTAGATTTGAGATGTTTTGGTTGGGCTTTTGGCTATCCCAGAACTGACAAAGATATAGAACTGGTGCTTAAGTTTGAGTTCTCCCTGATCATTCATCCTTTCTGGCATTTTCCAATTTATTTTACTTATTTGCTGTCCACTTTTATCCTCAATTGTATGTTTTTATACTGTCTTTTTGGATCTGCCTAACTAGGCTTAATAAAGGTGATGATCAAGCATGCCAAATTATTTCTTTCTGTTCCCTTTCTTGCACCTATCCTCCTGGATTTCATGCTTTACAACTCCAGCTGCCTTAATAGTATTAGTGTTTATTTCATGAAAAGAAAAGCTCACATAGCTGACAGTTCTGGTATACTCATTGAAAAATGCATATGGAAAGTGACAGAGAAACAAGGTATTGGTATTGCCTTACTACATTGCCATGGCAAACCACCTGGAGCCCCACTGAGTAATGAATTACTGATGACAGCAAAGCCTCTCACTACAGGCATCCTTTTGAATATAAATGGAAATATGATATTTTTTCTTCATTGTGTATTCTTAATTCCAACTAGATGCTGTCCCTCAGAAATATTTATTGGACAAGTCATTGAAGGAATGTTACAAATGCCTATGTTCTATAACAATGTACCTGGCAACATATGACTAGATAATTAATTGTCTTTCACCTGTCACATTTTATTCAGGTTTCTGATCTAGTAGTATTAGTCACTCTTTCGGGTCAGAATTTTCTGTTGTGGAAACTGAATTTTAATTTTATTTTTGTCTTAGTCCGAAAATAAAGAAAAATTTATCAACCCAAATCCAAAAAAAATCTTGGGCTGATCAATGGTTTTGTTTTGCAAATTTCTGTTTTACTATAGTCAGTCAGGGTGGATATAAAATTGAAAAGAGAATATTGGAAAACCATTTCTGTTTCTGATTCCAACTAGATGACACTAGAACTCTGAAAGAGAACTTTCATCTTAATAGAATTAATGGAATAAAATAGTATTTTATATGAATTTGTGAATCTATATAAGAATGATGCTATGTTTTATAATCACAGAGAGAGAAATCTAACTTCTGTACATCTTCAAGTGGATTCTGTGGTACTCAAAGGGTTTTATCCTACAGATTTCTAGAGGAGTACTTCAAAGAGAGATTTGGGTCCTTAGTGATAGCTTGAGCCCTGACTTCTGCTATTTTCTTGGTGATCTTTCAAGGAAAGGAGCGTATCACCTCTCTCTTCTGTTTGTGAGTAACTTATCAGTTTCTGAAACTCACAGTGAACTACTCCCAAGATGTGTTAAATAATGGTATATCACAAGATTAAACATGTTAAAATGATTAAATTGCTATTCCCTGTATATGGTACTGTAATAAATGTCAATTGTATTCTCTAGTTCCACAATAAAAACATTATACCTTGACATTAAGTGTGCCTACTGTTTCACATAACTATTCGAAAATAGCATCATGTCTTTAGGCACTTACCTTCAAACAAACAAAAGTTAGAATCCTATACTGTGTCCTTTTAAAAAATATTACTGTGGAAGGGGATAGAGCAAGAGGAGAACATTGGTCACATGTTTTCAAGTATTTTGCAGCAGACATGCAGTAAATGCCCATGTCTTCCCTCTCCACCAAAAACCCCTCTGTAAGTCAGTTTGCTTCCAGACAGCAGATCTGTTATTGTGTTATGTATTACTTCAAGAAATACCAGGCAAATGATAAACAAAATGATCCTTTCATTTAAATTGTATGCATTTGTAATTTAATATACTCCTTAAAGTAAGCTTCTAAGTAAGAAAGTTCCTTAAATTACCTTTTCCTGTAGACTACTGGTTGAGAAATAGAACTATTTTTTGATTGTTTTTTCACCTTAGCTTTAGGTTTAGCTTTATAAAATTAAATACTGAAACAATTTTATAAGCAGTCATTGTGGCTCACTAACAAATCATTATGGATTTAAAGATTATTTGTTAACAAATTGTTGCTAGTATTGAATTATATTTCAAGTTCTTTTCTCCCATAGCCACTGTGGTACCAATTGATGGAATCCTGGAGCTGAAATAAACTGACTGAACTCATATCTTATCTGATGCCCATTCTCTTTTGTTGATACCATTAAAACAAACATATAACATGAAGTGTCCTTGTGCTGCACAAGTGTCCACAAGTGTCTTTGTGCTGCACCTTATCCTGTTTGTCAATGCTCCACTGACAGGGGAGTAGAGGAAGCTGCCAAATTAACATAGAATGTTTTTAGTAATTTGGTTTATTCTTCATAAACTGTTAAGAAACCTATTACTGTGTCTGACAGTGAATCAAGTAGCTGAGTTATATTTTCATAAGACTGGAAAGGACTGTATAATTTTCTCAGCAGGGATTTTATATGCTGTACATGCCTCTAGCAGAATAAACATTGTTATTGCTTCTTCAAATGAAATGCTGTTGCCTACTTTGGTTTCAGTGGCAAAAGTAACATCTTGTTTAACAAACTGACTTAGCACAGTAGTTGCACTGCAAAGATCCACCTTGGACATATAAAAGACTTGCTCTAGATTTGTAGCAATCTGTAGTTTATATTTCTACAGTTTAAATGCATCAACATGAAATCAAGAACTTGATCTTTTGATATTGCTTTGGAGAAAATTTGAGTGCTATGGAAATTGATTTTTAATTACCCTTTCTAGAACTATAATAATATTGTGATTAATATTTCTGACAGAAACCTGGAAGACGGCTATGCAACATGAATTATTCAGAAAAGTGAAGTTACTGCTTGAGAAATGAGTAATAGATCTAGTGTTTTCTCATCTGAAGGCATCTTGGAGGAACTTTTTAGTTAGTGCATCCTGTGACTTCCTATGTTCTACAGCAGTTTGAATTGTGAATATCAAAAGTTGTCTAATCAGTTCAAGTGTTTTGAAAATTTCATACCTCTGACATAGCTTTATTACTTTGTGTGATAAAAGCTATTAATGCCATCGTCTAGAAAATTAAGTAACAAAATACAAGAATCCTAAAACTAAAGCCTTTTCCCATGGCTTATATTCAGCTTCCATGCCAAAATTTTTGACAAAATCACTCCTTTTATAGTGTCTTTCTTCCTTAATTATTTTTTCCCCCAGTTAAGCAAAACTGTAATTTTCTTAGTGGATCTTTCACAAAGTGGGTGTACTGGATCTGACTGGGATGGAGTTAACTGTCTTCATAGCTGTCCATAGCATGTTGCGCTTTGCATTTGTGGCTAAAACAGTGTTGACAACACACTGATGTTTTGGCTACTGTGAACAGTGCTTGCACAGCATCTCTTTTTTCCACTCTACCCTGCCCCCCACAGTGAGTAGGCTAGGGAGGGGAAAGAGTTTGGGAGGGAAAACTGCCAGGACAGCTGACCCAAACTGACCAAAGGGATATTCCATACCATATGACATGGTTGTCCTACGAACAGTGAGGGAGTCTCACAACACATTATAAAACAAAGCTTTATTGAGGCAGTAAGAAAGATGAGCAACAACACACCCATAGGGCAACTCACTCAATCACTGATAGCAATAAAAGCTCAGAGGAGGGAGGAGGAAGGGGAGACATTCATGGTTATGGCATTTATCTTCCCAAGCAACTGTTACATGTGCTAAGACCCTGCTTTCCAGGAAGTGTATGGACATCTGCCTGCTGATGGGAGGTAGTGAATGGATTCCTCTTTTTGCTTTACTTGCACGTGCAGCTTTTGATTTCTCTATTAAAATGTCATTATCTTGAACCATGAATATTCACACCTTCCTTCTATTTTCTTCCCATCCCCTGTGAAAGGGGAATGAGTGAGAGGCTGAGTGGGTGTTTGGCTTTTGGCTGGGATCAACTCACCACAGTGGGTAACTTTCTGCCTTCTGGGGAATTCCTTTGTGTCAATTTGCTCTATGCTTCCTTCACTTTAATAAAAGGCAATATACATATGCAGCCATCAGAATACTCAATGATGCTATTTATAGAGTATTAAAGACTAATTTCTATTTATGTGGTGTATTTCATGACATTTAAATTCTAAAATTTTGTGCATTGGTTAGAATATACTTAATCCTAATTCCTAGGGCTCTGGTATGTAAGAAAGGTCTGGGTAGTATTTTTTCCTTTTAATATAAAAAAAACCCTGTCTTTTTGAAGGCTGTGATAGGAAAATAATACCCTCATTTTTAGGATTTCAAAATAAATTTTGTATATCACAGTGATTTCCTAGGTACTTGCTCAGATTTATATAATGAAATCTCACTATTGTTCCATGTTCACTTACTGACATTTTTTACATGTTTCTGAAGCAGTGAAAATCAAAATTCCCTTTATCCAATTGAAGCATAAATTAAAGTTGTAACCTCTCAGAAATGGTAATTCGTGACCAAGGAATGATGTTAAACTGACTCAAAGCAAGAATGCCAGAGGCAGAAAGGAGTGAAGTCATGAGATAAGAAATGTAGCAGTACTGTCTTGTAGAATTCATGGAATGTGAGTGCTCAGGGGCCACCTTTGGTCAGCAGAACTGGCACTGGGGGATGAACCAAATGCCAGGATAAGGCACTCCATGGGGAAGCTCACGATTGGTGCTGGTGCAAGCATATAAAAGGAATCGGTTTGTGATGCATCTTCACAGACTCCTTGTAGAATGGCTTATGGTGGTAGCTCTCCATACAATGCATTCTTCATTAAATCTTTTTATATTTAAGCACAAACATGTGTTTAGTTTGCCTCAGGGGGTATAATAAATATTCTCCAACACAGTCCTCAGATTTAAAACTACTGCATGCAAAGTTGTACCATGAGAATATGGAAGGGGGGGGGTATTGTCCTCTATGGAAAAAAATAAATAATTATTGAATGCACAGAGCTGTCTTTGAAAAAAAGCCATGAATAGGTTGAGAGTTTATGGTATGGGGTCCCCTGTTCAAGCCCGTTACATGATCAATGCTACCCACTTACTCCATGTAGCACTGGTTGTGTGATGTTTCCTTTGAACATCCAGTGTACCACAGGCAAGCACGGTGCCAAAAGATGTACTTCAGTACCAACAATTCCTGAAGAAGCTCAAATCCCCTCATATGCTGCTAGTATCTCTTTCAGTTGGGGTGTATTGGGATTCTGATCCTCAATACCCCCCAGACTCCAAAACCCTAGAGGTCCACCTTGGATTTCTGCTGGTGTTTTCTGCCAGAGGCTTCAGGTGAGACCATGCTCCCCAGCTGCGGTGTAGAGTACATTTTGCACAGCTGGTCCTGTCCAGACAGGCCCAAGAGCTACCGCATGAGCTGTTTCCTGTTTTATATGCTCAAAGGCTTGTTGTTGCTCAGGACCCCACTCAAAATAGATCTTCCAGCTTGCTCAATAGAGAGGGCTCACAAGCTGACTATAACCTGGAGTATGCATTCTTCAGAACACCACAAGGCCTAGGAAAGCTTGTGTTTCCTTCTTGTTAGCTGGTGGAGACATAGTTGCTATCTTGTTGGTCACATCCATAGGCACATGATGAGGTCCATCCTGCCATTTTATTCCCAAGAGCTGAATCTCCTGTGCAGGTCCCTTGACCTTGCTTCTTTTCATAGCAAAACCAGCTTTCAGAAGAATCTGAATTATTCTTTTTTTCCTTCTCAAACACTTCTTCGGCCTTGCTGCACCACACGATGTTGTCATCAATGTATTGTAGAGGTTCAGAGGCATCACTCTTTTCCAGTGTGGTTTGGATTAGTCCATGACAAAAAAAAATAGAAAATTGATTCCAGGTCTATTGGACATTGATTCCAGGTCTATTGGACACTCCTCCACATAAGAGCAAACTGTGTCCTGCACTCTGCTGCCAAAGGGATTGAGAAAAACACATTGGCAATGTCAATTGTAGCATACCACTGGGCTGTCTTTGACTCCAGTTCATATCGGAGCTTTAACATGTCTGGTACAGCAGCACTCAGTGGTGATGACTTTGTTCTGGCCACGATAGTCTACTGTTAACCTCTACCCTCCATCAGACTTTTGTGCTGGCCATATGGGATTATTAAATGGTGAGTAAGTCTTGCTGATCACTCCTCGGCTCTGCAGTTGATGAATCATCTCACCAATTGGAGCCAGGGAGTCTCGGTTTGTGCAATATTGCTGCTGGTGCACCATCCTGGTAGCAATTGGCACCTGCTGTTCTTCAACTTGCAGCAGTTCCACAATGAAGGGATCTTCTGAGAGGCCAGGCAGGGTAGATGATAGCTGTTTGATCTTCTCTGTATTCACAGTGGCTACACCAAAAGCCCATCGGTACCCCTTTGGGTCCTTGAAGTACCCTCTCCTGAGGTTGTCTATGCCAAGGATACAAGGGCCCTCTGGGCCGGTCACAATGTGGTGCTTTTCCCGCTTGTCCCCTGTTAAGCTCACCTCAGGCTCCAATACGGACAATTCTTGGCATCCCCCATCACTCCACAGATCCAGATGGGTTCTGTGCCCCTATAACCTGATGGCACCAGCGTACACTGTGCACCAGTGTCTACCAAAGCCTTATACTTCTGTGGGTCTGATGTGCCAGGCCATCGAATCCACACAGTCCAGTATACCTGGTCATCCCTTTCCTCCTCCTGGCCGAAGGCAGGGACCCTCTATTCCTGTTCCTGGTCAGAGTATTCACTGTCTGACCCTTGCAGTGCCAGACCAGAAGTCCCCTCACCAGGATCAAGGGAGGTGATTTCAGTTCTTCTGTTTGGGAGAACACTGATTGCCATCTTGTGTCTCTACAGCCACTATGCTGACAGCCTTCTTGGGTGACCCCTTCTTAACAGCTGTCTTCCCTCTCAGTTCATGTACACGGGCTTCCAGCTTGAAGGTGGGTTCACCATCCCACTTCCTCATGTCCTCCCCCTGGTCACTCAGGAAGAACCACAGTGAACCATGTGGCATGTACTTGGGGCTCCCTTTCCCTCTGGCTGGGCAGGAGAAGACTGATTTCTTGGGGTGCCCCTGACAGACAAGGTGCTTGCCCGTAGGGATAAGGGAGTACAGAGATTTTCTTCAAAGTTTTGGAGCCAAGAAGACACTATCTCGACAGGTGGTTTATCCATATCCAGGCAATACATCGTTGCCAAGCTGTTAGAATATGATGCTGGGGCACTTTGAATCACCTTCCTCCACATGACCTGTGTGCACAGGACATCCTCTAGATTTTTGGAGACATCATCATCATCTAGATCACTGTAGATGACTTCCAGTACCGCTAGTTCTCTCAGGTACTGGATGCCTTCCTCAGTGGTAGTCCACTTTCCTTGGTAATTCACAAGATCTTCCTTGAAAGGATATCTTGCCCTCACACATGAGAGGGTTGCTGCCTCTTTTCCAATTCCTCTGTCAGTTCCTTGATCCCTAGTAAGGGAACCCAGCTGTTGGGCTTCCTTACCTTCCAATGGTTGTCTGTTGGCCCAGCTACCCCAGCATCGGAGCAGCCAGGCAGCAATCTGCTCATCTAGAAGGCAGCTGTAATCTTTCCACATGTCTCAAAGTTCTTTTGAGGTCAGGTACCTGGTAGTTTCTGCGTCTTGATTGATTTCTCTCACTTCTTCCTCCTCTTTCTTTGCTGAAGGACTGGCTTCCTGATCAAACCCTCCTCCTCCTCCTCCCTTACTAATCAATGATATGGACCCATTGACCTCCTTGTCCATTGTTTCTTTTTTACTACTGGGACAATTACTGTAGTTTTTGTTTGGGTCCCTATCTATCTCAGCTGTGGTGTCCTCAGATGTGGTTTGGGTTCCTGTGTCAACTATTTTGTTCTTAGATGTAGTTTGTATCCTGGTCTCAATCATGGCATTTTCAGAGGTGGTTTGTGTCCCTGTCTTAACCATAGTCCTATGACAGTACTGAATTGTGTCTCGATAGGCACAGTCCAAGCCCCATTACAGTGCTAGAAGCTGCTGGTTTTCATTGGGGTAGACAAGGCACCCTTCTATTAGGTGGCATGTCAGTTTACCAGGGTTACTTGCCTGTTCAGGTGTAAAATCCCGGGCTATGGGAGGTGATAACCAACCTAGGCACCTGCCCAAATCCTTCCACACACCCTGCCACCCAGATATTGGCCACCTCAGGGCATATGTCAATATCACCTCACCCAAAAAGTTACCTCCTCTCATGCCAGGATGACAACAGATTCCACAAACCCAATATAAGCCAGCAGTGTTAGCTAGTAGTATTAAGCAGCTCACATAAGGGTGAACAAGGACCTTGGCAGCCTGTGTCATAAAACCACCTACATCAATCCTGCATGGGAAGAAGGAGGTGTATTCCCTCATCCTCTCCACAAGATTGTTCCCCCAGCACAGAAAAAGCATCAGTGTCAGGGCAAAGCACATAGCCACTGTTTGTATTAACATGTTCCCAAGCTCAGCAAAATAAAGAGATAAACAGTGCAGGCAGAAAACTGTGACCCGCACAGAAGCTTGCCCCTTAATAACTACTATAGCTATAGCACGCTCAATTCAAAACTGACATCTCGAGCCCCATGTTGGGTGCCAAAAAGAACTGTGGTGGGTTGACCTTGGCTGACCACCAGGTGCCCACCAAGCCACTCTATCACTCTCATCCTCAGCAGGTCAGAGGGGAGAAAATAAGATGAAAAACTCATGGGTCAAAATAAAGGAAGTTTAATGAAAGAAAAGCAAAGGCCACACACGGAAGCAAAGGAAAGAAAAAAAATATTGTTCTCTGCTTCCCATCAGCAGTCAATGTCCAGCCACTTCCTGGGAAGCAGGGCCTCAAATATGTGTAGTGGTTTCTTTGGAAGGCAAACACCTTATTAATGAATGCCCCCTCCCCTCCTCCTCTTTTTTCTTAACTTTTATTGCTGAGCATAACGTCATATGGTATGGAATATCTCTTTGGTTCAGTTTGGGTCAGTTGTCCTGACCCAAATTCTTGCCTACCCACAGCCTATTGGACCTTGGTAGGGGGAGGAGGGATAGTGAGACAGTCTTGATGGTGTGGGAGCACTGCTCAGCAGTAGCCAAAACATTGGTGTGTTATCAACACCTTTCTAGCCACAAATACAAAGCACAGCACTATGAAGGCTGCTATGGGGAAAGTTAACTCCATCCCAGCCAGACCCAATACACCTTGCAACAATGTCAGCCACTCTCTTAACACCCTGGGGTGCATTTCATTGCGACTCACAGATTTATGTGGGTTGAGCCCCTGCAAGAGGCTGCAGACCAGCCCTTCCTCCACTACTGGTGGGCTGAGGTAGCTACTTGATCTTGTGATCTGGGGTCCAGCTATGCAAAGACAGCAAACCTCTGCTTTGTCAGCATTATTAGTGACTAGTTTCCCTGCCCTGTTTAGTAATGGGCCTATGTCTTCCCTGTGCTTCTGCTTACTGTTCATGCACCTGAAGAACCCATTCTTGACACCTTTGTACAATTTCATTTCTAGCCAAGCATTAGCCTTCCTGACTGCATCTCTGCATGCCCTAGCAAGGTTCTTGTAGTCCTTGATGGCTATTTGGCCTCCTTTCCATAGCTGATATGCTTCTTTTTTTTGCTTTTAAGCACACTCAAAAGCTCATTGTTAAGCCAGGGTGGTCTCTTTTTCTGCCTTCTTCTTTTCCCTTTGTAGGGGATGGACTGTTCTTGTGCTTCCAGGAGGCTGTTCTTGAATAACTCCCAGCACTTGCAAATGCCTTTGCCCTCCATGGATATTTCCCATGGAATCCCTCACAGCTGGTCTTTGAGCATGTTGAAGTTGGCTTTTCTAAAATCCATGGTCTTTGTCCTTCTACTGGTCTTCAGTGTGCTCAGCAGTATCTTAAACTCTATAATGTTATAGTTGCTGTATCCAAGGATACCATATTTTCCTGTTTTAATCCAAGTCTACCACAAGTTTCCCAATACTTGAGTTAGTAATTACATATATATATATATAAATTGGCAATTAATTAAGTTCCCCAAGGGGAATCTGTTTTGTCCAAAACATTAATTCTTAAGCAATGTCCCTGTTTTTATTATGACCCATATTTTTTTTAATTTCTGTTATTCCTATTTTCACCCCTGATCTGTTGTGGGGGAGGGGTGAGCAAGCAGCTGGGTGGGAGTTTGGCTGCTAACCAGGGCCAATCCACCACACAGTTGCAGTGTAGTCATTGCAGGATGAAGCTTAGCTTAGCACAAGCTAATTTACTGTTCTTGAAGCAGCACTTAAAAAAAAAAGAAGGAAACCTTTCAGTTTCACTGATAATTTTCCCCTTCCATATATCAGAGAAAGACTTTTTATGAAGAAATGTAGCCCAGTGCATGAGAACGGGATGTTATTCATTCCAGCTAAAAAGGAACCCTCTGACAGATTTTATAAAGTATTAAAAAAATAATATGTCTTCTTTCTTATCAATACTGAAGGCAAAATTTAGCTTGGAAAAAAAGTCAAATAATCAGCAAGGAAATATTAACCTGAAACCAAAATACTACATATGGGATAAAAGAATGTAGGGTCTTTGATTTTGCTAGGTTTATATATAGTTGAACTTTTTTGTTAGTAGAATATTTTTTATTTTCCCACTAATTTATTCAATATTTATGTCTTTAAGTACTTGTTTCTTTTTATGACAGCAAGATGTTCAGTGTTTCTAACAGTCATTGTAGCAAGTGTACAGAGTTGGATATATTTTAAAGTGCAGGTGGTGATGCTTTTCCTAGCTATATAAGCAGGGCTATCTTATGTTACCACACAAACTTAGCTGAAGCTAGTCACTTTTTTCAAGTTTAAAGTTGATGGCTTCCTAATGATGCATTGTTGGTTACCCTGATGGCTCTGGTCTGTTGTCAAAAGTAGGATTTTTCCACTCCCTGTCTCAGGAACAATATCTCTGGTGGCATTTCAGAAAAGTACCACATAGTGAGCAACCACAAAAGGAAAAGAATAGGGACAGGTTTTCAATCATATTTTTTAAAAAAATAGTGTTTAAGAGTTGGGGCCAAACTACATAAAACAAGTGTAATGACACAACATATTTCACAGTGACTCTGTGTATTTCTGCTATTCTTCTTTAATGTATATCCCTTTCATCCTCTCAGTGGAAAGATGCATTATATCCTTATACTGCTCCAGCTGCCTATATTATATTATGTCTGAAGAAGTTCCCATTTCTCCAAAAAGCCTAATGCAGTCACAGTGACCAACTAAAATGTCAGCAATGTTATCAACTTTGGTTCCTGAGGGAAAGTGTCAGTTATGCCCACAGGCTCACTTCTTTGCCTGTGGCTCCCTCCAAAACTCCTCAGACCTCTAGATTTGTAAAACATTTTACAAATTTCATGCTCATAAGCCCATTAAGTATACCTGGGTAACTTCCATGATACAGTCAGAATAATTCTGGTTTCTGTCTCATGATTTATATGAACACCTCTATGTGGAACAGGGTTCAATTCATTGACAATTTGATGTTAGCACTGCAATTGTAAAATGGATTATTTAATACTGTGAAGTATTAATAAAATACTAATACTATTAAAAATAGCCTCAATCCTGTTCTTTTTGATAATGAGATGGCCTACATGGCACCAGGCTTGTAGGCATCAGATGGAATTCACCTTTCTCAAAGGGGGAAGAGGGTCTTTTCTCACGAGCTAGTGGGGCTTATTGACAGAGCTTTAAACTAGACTAGAAGGGGGAGGGGGATAATATCAGGTTTGTCCGTGACAAGCTGTGGGACAATGTGCCAAGATTAGAGGGACAGGGTGCTAACGAAAGCCCTCAGCCTGTTGCTCTCAGATGTGCTACATACACTGGAGCACACTTGAAGTCTTATGGAGAGGAGCCAGGCACTCCTGAGATAATAGGAGCCAACAGGGGAACACCGGTGAAATACTTGAAAGGAATTAAGGGGTGCTCCTCTAAGAAGGTGACATGGCTGACAGCCCAGCTGAAGTGCCTTTACACCAATGCACACAGCATGTGAAACAAACAGGAGTTGGAAGCCACTGAGCTGCTAGAAAGCTACGACCTAGTTGCCATTACTGAAACTTGCTGGGACAAATCCCATGACTGGAGTGTGGCTATCAATGGCTACAGGCTGTTCAGAAGGGACAGGTGAGGAAGGAGGGGCGGAGGGGCTACTCTCTATGTCAAGTAATGGATAGATTGTGAAGAGCTGTCTCTGAAGAATAGCCATGAGCAGGTTGAAAGGTTATGGGTAAGAATTAGAGACTTAGGACACAAAGGGAACCTTGTGGCTGCTGTCTACTACTGACTTCCCGATCAAGGGGAGCCTTCTTACTCCAGCTACAGGAGGCATTGCACTCACAGGCTCTAACCCTGCTGGAGGTTCATGATTTAATCACAATTGGTAATTAAGTGCCATGAAGCCACTCACTCACTCCCCCCTCACCCAGAGGCATGGGGAGGAGAATCAGAAAAGAATGTGAAACTCGAGGGTTGAGATAAAAACAATTTAACAATTGAAATAGAATAAAAATGAAAGAACAATAATATCAATAATGACAATAACAGTTGTAAAGCAAAGGGGAGGGGGGTGGAAATAAAATCCAAAGGAAAAGGGAGAAAGGAAACAAGTGACACACAGTACAACTGCTTACCACCCACTGACCGATACCCAGCCAGTCCTCGAGCAACAATCAGCAGGCCCCAGCCAACTCCCCCCAGTTTGTATACCAAGCATGACATCCCATGGTATGGAATACCTCTTTGGCTAGTTCAGGTCAGCTGACGTGGCTGCATCCCCTCCTAATTCCTTGTGCCCCTCCAGCCTTTTTGCTAACAAGTCCTGAGAATCAGAAAAGTCCTTGACTTAGTATAAACATTTACCTAGCAACAACTAAAACCATCAGTGCATTATCAACATTGTTCTCACATCATAGCCAAAACACAGCACTGTACTAGCTACTAAGAAGAAAATTAACTCTATCCCAGCCAAAACCAGGACATGGGGGACTTCAACCACACAGATACCTGCTGGAAAAGTAGCATGGCAAGCCGTAGGCAATCCAGGAGACTCTTGGAATCCATTGAGGATAACTTCTAAAGCCAGATAATAAACAGCCCTACCAGAGGGGATGCGATAGTGGACCTGATGGTCACCAATGTAAGTGAGCTAAATGGTGACATCAAGATTGGAGGCAACCTGGGCTGCAGTGATCATGCACTCGTAGAGATCGCAGTCCTGAGGGATATGGGACAGGCAAAGAGGAAAGTCAGGACCCTGAATTTTAGGAAAGCAAACTTCAATCTGTTCAAGGAATTAGTCAATAGGACTCCCTGGAAAACTGCCCTCAGGGACAAGGGAGCAGAACAGAGCTGGCAGATCTTTAAGGACACTTTCCATAGAGAGCAAGAGCTCTTGATCCCTAGGCATAAGAAATCAGAAAAGGAAGGCAAGAGACTGGCATGGATGGGTTGAGACCTGATCGTTAAACTAAAGGGCAAGAAGGAAATGCACAGGCAGTGGAAGCAGGGACAGGTATGAAGTGTATAGGGACACTGTTCAGTTGTGTAAGGATGGGGTCAGGAAGGCCAAGGCACAGCTGGAACTGAACTTGACAAGGCATGCAAAGAACAATAAGAAGGGCTTCTATAGGTATGTCAGCCAAAAAAGGAAGGTCAAATAAAGTCTGCCCCCACTGATGAACACAACTGGCAAACTGGTAACAACAGATGAGGAGAAGGCCGACGTACTCAAAAACTTTTTTGCCTCAGTCTTCACTGGCAACCTCCTTTCCCATACCTCTCGAGTGGATGGACCACAAAGCAGGGACTGGGGGAAGCAAAGCCCCTCACACTGTAAGAGAAGATCAGGTTTGTGACCACCCGAGGAACCTGAACATATATAAGTCTATGGGACCTGACAAGGTGCAGCCCAGAGTCCTGAGGGAATTGGCTGATATAGTTGCCAAGCCACTCTCCATGATATTTTAAAAGTCATGGCAGTCAGATGAAGTCCCGGGTGATGGGAAACATTGCACCCATTTTTAAAAAGGGTAGAAAGGAGTACCCTGGGAACAATTGACCTGTCAACCTCACCTCTGTGCCTAAGAAGATCATGGAACAGATCCTCCTAGAAACTGTGCTAAGGCACATGGAGGACAGGGAGGTGATTAGAGACATCCATCATGGCTTCACCAAGGGCAAGTCCTGCCTGACCAACCTAGTGGCCTTCTATGATGGAGTGACTGCATCAGTGAACAAGGGAAGAGTTATGGATGTCATCTGTATGGACTTCTGTAAGACCTTTGACATGGTCCCCCACAACATCCTTCTCTCCAAATTGGAGAGAGATGGATTTGATGGGTGGACTGTTTGGTGGATGAGGAACTGGTTGAATGGTTGCATCCCGAGGGTAGTGGTCAACAGCTCAATGTCCAGATGAAGATTGGTGATGAGTAGTGTCCCTCAGGGGTCCATACTGGGACCAGTAATATTCAATATCTTCATCAATGACATAGACAGTGGGATTGAGGGCACCCTCAAAAAGTTTACAGATGACATCAAGCTCAGTGGTGCAGCTGACACGCCTGAGGAAAGGGATACCATCCAGAGGGACCTGGACAAGCTCAAGAAGTAGGCCCATGCCAATCTCATGAAGTTCAACAAGGCCAAGTGCAAGGGCCTGCACCTGGGTTGGGGCAATCCCCAAAATCAGTACACACTAGGGGATGAATGGATTAAGAGCATCCCTGAAGAAAAGGACTTGGGGATGTTGGTGGATGAAAAATTGAACATGAGACAGCAATGTGTGATTGCAGCCCAGAAAGCCAATCACATTCTGGGCTGCATCAAAAGAAGCATGGCCAGCAGATCGAGGGAGTTGTATCTCCCCCTCTACTGCACTCTGGTGAGACCCCAGTACTGCATGCAGTGCTGGAGTCCTCAGGGGGTGAAGAACACCTGATCCTGTCCAAGAGATGTCTCAAACACTTGCAAGATAAAAAAAACCTTTACTTTATATGGCCTTGAAGAAGAACTAAAGACTGATAAAAGGGAACAGCCTATCAAAGGCTGGATGATTGCCCAAGGAGCAGTGGAGTCAGCAGGTATGTGTAGTAGCTGGGGGGAAGGTAAACATGGCAGGGGGAGATTGCGACCTCTGACTCAATTCAAGACCAAAAAGACTTGCCTCACCATGCCTGTAAAGTGCATGCATGCTAATTTACATAGCAAGTGAGTCTAATTTAAATAAGAGGTATTCCATATTGAAGGATAAGAATAACATGGGAAGGCAAGTGCCATTGGGTGGGACTTCTGGACGAGCGCTCCTACAGACCAGAAACACCCTCCATTGGCAGACCCAAAGCTTGACCCAGGACTGGTGATCTCCTCTCTCTCTCTGTCCTTTATTTCCTTTCATTCTTTATTTTCCCAGTAAGTAACACAAGGCTTAGACCCCACATGTGGTGAACAACTGCAAGGCTTACTTTAATTTTCTATAAGGCTGAATATTGTCAGATGTCGAGCTGTATAGGAAGCTTATTATGTAAAGTCTTTCAGTAAAATCAATGTGTGTGCCTGGACCTTGAGTGTTATTTCATCTTAATTCAACTGGAAGGGATCTGTGAATCAGAGTCACCTCCATCTCCTCCTTTGGCGGGACATGACATCAGCACAGGAAAGACATGGAACTGTTGGAGTGGGTGCAGAGGAGGGCCACTAAAATGATCAGAGGGATGGAACAGCTCTCCTATGAAGAAAGGCAGAGAGAGTTGGAGTTGTTTAGCCTGGAGAAGAGAAGGCTCCAGGGAGACCTTATTGAAGCCTTTCAGTACTTAAAGGGGGTCTATAAGAAAGATGGGGACAGATGTTTTAGTAGGGCCAGTAGTGATAGGACAAGGGGTAATGGTTTTAAAGTAAAAGAGGGTAGATTCAGACTAGATATAAGGAAGAAATTTTTTATGATGAGGGTGATGAGACTGGAACAGGTTGCCCAGAGAGGTGGTAGATGCCCCATCCCTAGAAACATTCAAGGACAGGCTGGATGGGGCTCTGAACAACCTGATCTATTTGAAGATATCCCTGCTTACTGCAGGGGGGTTAGACTAGATGATCTTTAAAGGTCCCTTTGAACCCAAACTATTCTATGATTCTATAAAATAAATATATGACCTCCTTCTGCTTCCGATAGACAAGCTGGTGTTAATTCTAAATCCAGTGGGAAATGATACTGTAGCCTTTAACTTTTTTTTTTTTTAGTCTTTTCTTTCTTCTGAAATTTTTTGACTTCTATAAAAAAATACTTGTAAAAGCTAGATAAATAACAAGGGAAGTTTTATTTAGAAATTTTATCATATCATTCTAATATCTTGCAAGCAGTCTTACTTTTACCTATTCATTATTTTTTCATGCTTCATTATGTTAACTCTTCCCCTATGCAATGGAAATATCTTTTTGTATTTCAGTGCATTATGTCTTGAAAGAACTAGTATTTTATGATGGCTCTTGCTTCAAAAAAGCACTTTAAGAATAATTATACAAACCAGATGCTTGGGTACCATAAAAGTATGTACTCAGTAGACACTGAGATGTGTACATGACTAAAATCATAAGATTAGATAAAAGATCCTGTTTGTCTTTGCATGTGATTGTTCACCTAAAAATGTGAGATTCAAATATGCCTGTTTAAGCTTTTATAATTTAATTATATAAGGTGTGGGATCTTAGAAACTAATAGCAAGTATTTTTGTTTAGATGAGAACTCATCTGTTAGAAATGGAGTAATAAAAATTCTGACTGTAATAATCAATCAAAAGATAAATGTGAGACAGCCAAAAGAGATGGTTGGGGGAAAGATGTAGACCTAGTATGTATAAATCATTGCTCTTTCTGCTAGAAAAGAAGTGAGAAATTAAAATCATTGCATAAAATGTTGGTGTGAGGTTCAGGCTATTGTTTGGGAAAAAAACCAAGAAGTGTGCTGAAGAAGAGAAACAGTCATTGAAGCCATAAAGAGGAGCAGGACTGGGTATAAGCTGGGTAGTTTCTCCTTTCTGAGGCCCCTGATCCCTATTGTGCATATGTGATAACACTGCCTTGCTCACACCCTCCGTCTCAAAGGGAACAAAACCTAAAAGATAAAAACTATCTATCAGCTAAGGGGGAGCACGCATCCAGTGTTGTAACACCTTCATGTTGCGTCTAAACAGATAAAAAAGGCTTGCCTATCAAAGTTATCCATACGAAAAGCCTACATGACTGTAAGGGTATAAAATCTCAAGTCAGAGAGTGCTCTATGGAGCTCCCTCTCAACTGGCCTGAGATCACTTATTATCATCATGCAGTGCTTTTCCTCTGAGCAAGTCGTATGTCTATTTACTTTGTCTGCTTACTGTAATGTGTTGATCAACTTTGTAGTCTATTTCTTCACCTTTCTGTGTGTTGTTTATTATAATACTATCAAGGGTGGCCAACATATGATCACTACCTCCATTATATCAACAGGGATAGTGGTTTGATTGTGAGTATTGATTTTTGGTGTTTTATTAAAGTAGTCATATTAATCACACAGTGAGTCCTAGTGTTTGGTTGTACCACCCGGGTCTATAACCAGTGAAGCGGATTCCCTGCTCTGGGTAGGAGTTGGGAAGTCTTTTGGGTCACGACGGTGATACTTTTTCTGGTCTTATGTATAATTCTAACAGTTTGTATTTTAGAAAGATGAGTTAACTTTCCTTATAACAGCCTGAATGGTGTTTTGGTTTGGATTTGTGATTAAAATAGTGTTTTGTTATTGCTGAACAGTGTTTGCACAGCATCAAGGTTTTCTTTTTCCCCACTCTGCTGCCCAGCAAGTAAGCTGGGTATGGGCAAGAAGTTGGGAGAGGACACAGCTACAACAGCTGACCTAAACTGACCAAAGGGTCATTCCACTTCATATGATATTGTGCTCAGCAATAAACATTCAGGGAAAGGAGAAGGAAGAGGCAACATTTGTGGTTATGGTGTTTTTCTTCCCAAATAACCATTATGCATGCTGAAGCCCTGCTTTCCAGGAAATGCCTAAACATCTGCCTGCTGATGGGAAGTAGGGAATAAATTCCTTATTTTGCTTTGCTTGCTTCACATATTAAACTGTCTTTATCTCAACCCATGAGTTTTCAGCTTTTCCTTTTCCAGTTCTCTCCCCCATACAGCTAAGGGGTGAGGGGGGAGTGAGTAACTGGGTAGGTGCTTAGCTGCTGGCCAGAGTGTGTGGTTTAACCCCAGCCAGCAACCAAGCATCATGCAGCCGCTCGCTCACTCCCCCACACCCAGAGGGATGGGGAGGAGAATCGGAAAGGAATGTAAAACTCAAGGGTTGAGATAAGAACAGTTTAACAGGTAAAGCAAAAGCCACACATGCAAGCAAAGCAAAGCAAGGCAAGGCAAGGAATTCATTCACTACTTTCCATCGGCAGGCAGGTGTTCAGCTATCTGCAGGAAAGCAGGGCTCCATCACACATAATGGTTACTCGGGAAGACAAATGCCATAATGCCAAATGTCCCCACCTTCCTTCTTCTTCCCTCAGTTTATATACTCAGCATGACATCATATGGTATGGAATACCTCTTGGGCTAGTTCGGGTCAGCTGTCCTGGCTGTGTCCCCTCCAAATTTCCTATGCCTCTGCGGTCCTCTTGCTGGCAGGGCCCAAGAAACTGAAAAGTCCTTGACTTAGTATAAACATTACCCAGCAACAACTAAAACCATCAGTGTCCTATCAACATTGTTCTCACATCACAGCCAAAACACAGCACTGTACTAGCTACTAAGAAGAAAACTCACTCTATCTCAGCTGAAACCAGGACACAGGGTCAACCCACCACAAAGATATAGACCTTGTTCTTCTGGAGATGAATCTGGGAAATGCATCAGATTCTCCTGTGATTTCTTTTCCTCATACTTCTTGATTTCAATTAAGTTGAAAATACCATAAACATATCACAGGAGCAATCTCCTTAAGTGATATGTTGTTCTTCTGATACAGACTTAGATAAAGTGTAATAAAAATAAAATATATATGCTAACAACACAATCTAATTGTGTAACATTGACCCTTGTAAGCACTTTTATAGTTAAACTGAGGACAGTGCTCCTGTATTTGTGTAGAAGTCTGTGCTGGAGCCCAGCATACACGACCTACAAACAAACAAACTCAGAGGAGCTAAGTACTGCAGATTTCTTCTTGAGAAAATGCAGAATACTCCAGAGTACAATCTTTCCACACTCCTACGTTTCTTGTTCGTATCTGTATGAGGGAATCATCACCATGGTGGGGTGGCAGACATTTCAGTATTCTGAAAAAAAATCATGAGATCCAAAGGGGATAAATTCTGAGGTGTTCAAAGTGGAAAAGATTTTTACCTTGTGTTGTGATTATAAATCTGTAAGAGGTGATAAGTTTTGAAAAACTGGCAGTTATAAGAGAACATTATATGAGAATTATATATGAAAACATTAAAAGGACATAGGGAGACAAATGAACTTTTCTTTCCCTATATTACATGTTTACTGTGCATTCTAGAAGAAAAAAAATAATTAAAAAAAAGTTATTCCAGTTTTATAAATGATGAATTTTGACAAATAGAAATTAGTCATTTTGCTCAAGATCAAAGCCTGAGATAGAAAAATTATTTCCTAAAAGTCCCCTCTTGTAACTTACAGGGTTATTCTTCTGGTTCAGTTTGGTAGTTCCTTCCCCATACTGAAAAAAAAGTCAGTATAACACCTTTAGTTTGTTATGACACCAAGTCTCAAATATATCATTCTTGAAAACAAGGTGGGAAACATAGGGACAAGTTTCTTCCAAAATAAACCAAGGATGAGTTCAGTCTCTTACACTGAAAAAAAATGAACTTCATTTACTTCCCTGTATTTGAAAGTTTAAGCTGTTCCTATTCAAGCTTCTGCTTTCTGATCTAATTTTAGTGACATTTCAAACCATAAAACATATTTGTGTGAAAAATGGATGACTGTCTCTACAAATGACTTAAATTTTCTATTAAACTTTTAATTCTAATTTCAATTGAATGTACTTGCTGAAAAATGTTTTTGAATCTCTTGCTGAAAATAGTCCTAATATGAAAGTTTCTTTCCTAAACTAACTCCATTTATAAGATCCAGTAAAAGCACTAATTTCAAATTTCTGAGGAAACACAGGCTGACAGGCTAAAGAAATCTCAATGATAAAGAGAATACAGTCATAACCATTAGTTTGCATTTAAAAATACATAATCTTATACATTCATATAGTAGAATAATATACTTCTTGCCTGTAATATAACATCGGATTTTTATATTAAATAATCTAATTTCTATAACAAGTTTGAAGTAGTGCTGTATAAGCTAAATGACACAACAATGTTAGACTGGCAATTTCTAGAAATGCATAACTGTAGCTGAAAAAGCAGACAACAGAGGACATATGATAAAGCTAAAGTATATTAGTTGCAAGTCACGTTCTTTTTTGATTTTTATCCTGTCACCACACTAACCCACTATATATATATATATATAAAAATATAGATATCTTGCCTATTTATATAGCTTGAGTAATATATCATTTATGCCTGTCCCTGTCCCATATCTTCTGTTCTACAGATTTTGACCTAGACTGGACTAGTTTTATCAGTGGGAGAAATAGTGGAGCTCTGTCCATGGGCACTGTGGTTGGATCAGTGTGTACTGATTAGCCTTTTGTATTCAGCAAATACTTAAGTAGACACATATTCTTGGCCTATTAATTGTTGATATATATATGCTTTTGTTCTTTTTAGTAGCTACTATATTACTTTTGTGTGAGGCATTTGCATATGCATCTATGAAGTTCATGTTCAAACCATTTTTCCACATAGTTATAGCTGGGCCATAATAATTAACCACAGGCTTCCAGTGCTATTAGTTCCATTATGACTATCACAACACATGCAGTGTCTGCCAGGGTGAAAACAAACGCTTATGCTCACTGTCAGCTCTCCCACCTACTGCCTAGAAACAATACTGAGCCCTCACAGTCTCAGGGCAGCACTGGGCCCCACTGGTCTGCTGCCACCCAGTCTTCCCCCTCTCTCAGCTGTGACAGAAACAAGGCTGCACATGTAGCAGCCACTAGTTCTAGAGAAGGAGAGAAAATACATGAATGCATCTGGCTGAGAAGTGATCTTGCTTTTTTTCTCTGCTCTAAAAATTTATTCCAGCAGACAAGGGAGTGCTTTGGCTGATGCTAACATAGCCTGGCTGGCTGCTCTTCCCAGGATGTGGAGAGGCAAGGAAAATAAATAGATATACAGGCATGCTGCTTCTTTTCCCCACTTTCCCAGTAATAAAATTTTATGTTCATCCATTTGAGTCTGATAGTATTTTCCAGTTCTGCAATCTGAGACCCCTGTTGGGGCTCTTGCTGTATTGAATGATTATACTGAACTCTGAAGCAAAAGAAAAAGGAGCAAATTGCAGATGTTTGCTCAAAACCAAGGCCAACGGGACGTGATAAGAGGAGCTGGGAAACCGCAGAAAGGAGCCTACATGCCAGAACAAGCAGAAACAGAAATCTTCCCAGTAAACAATTGTTAACCAATCATATTATTATACGCTTGTAAAATAGCCTATCACATTATTGCACGCTTATAGAATGCCTTATAAAAGTCTACCTGGTTTGTACAATAAACGGATCAGATCTTGAACTCTGTGAGTATTTGAATCTGACTCCCGCTCGCCCGAAATGCCCGCAACATCTGGTGACCCCCGACGTGATCCGATGAGGGTCGACAGGATCGGTTAAAAGTCAGGAAGATTCATTAAGGATCGTGTTACAAGCTGCGGAGCCGGCGAGGATCCTGCTGCCAGCGGAGAGAGAGCTGGGCGCCCGAAGAAAGGGCGGAAACGTGCACGGCTGACCGGTGAGTCAGGAAATTTAAGCAGGATGGGAATCACTGCATCAGTGGTGGAAAAAGCAACTGTAGACAGTTTGATGAAACTGGCAGAAAAAACTGAAACGCCAGTCTCACGGCAGGCAGTAGTTGATCTGCTATGTTGGAGTCGCCGCCGTGGTTACCTTGCTTCTACGCAAGATATATATAATAATGAAACATGGAAGAAAGTAGGAGAGGACTTATGGGAATCTGTGCAAGTTGGGACTAAGGGGGTAAAGACTTTGGCTCGCACGTATCGAGCTGTACGGGGTATGGTCGCGCAATTACCACCCTGGTGTCCTGAAAAGGAACAAGCGGCGAGCGGCGGCGTGCGGCCCGGCAGGCCCCGTCCCGGCCGCGGTTTCTCTCCAAGGCGGCACCCCCCCTCCACCCCCCCCCCCCTCCGATCGGCGCCATGGCGATGCAAGCGGCCAAGCGAGCTAACATCTGGCTGCCCCCAGAGGTCAATCGGATCCTTTATATTCGGAACCTGCCGTATAAAATCACAGCGGAGGAAACGTATGATATTTTTGGGAAATACGGACCTATTCGACAAATCAGAGTTGGAAACTCTCCTGAAACAAGAGGAACAGCTTAAGCTTCTCAAGGAAAAATACGGACTTGATTACAATCCCCCCCCCCCCCCCCCAAAAAAAAGAAAAGAAAAAAAAAAAAAAGAAAAAAGAAAAAAAAAAGAAAGAAAAAAAAAAAGAAAAAAGAAAAAAAAAATAAAGAAAAAAAAAAAGGAAAAAAAAAAATATAGAAATAAAAAAAAAAAAAAAAAAAAATAAAGGAAAAAAAAAAAAAAAAAAAAAAAAGAAAGGAAAAAAAAAGAGAAAGAAAAAAAAAGAAAGAAAAAAAAAGAAAGAAAAAAAAAGGAAAAAAAAAGTGCTTCAGATGTCACCTACAAGAAATGCGTTTCTGCTTTGAACTAGCTTTTGAGCCTTTGGGAGTAAACTATACGGCTATAAATCAATCATATTGGGGTTGGTTAGATAAGAAGTATAATGACACGAATTTTGGCTTTAGTGATAACTGTACCTGGTGGAATACTACACTTGTTAAAAATACGTATTTTTTGCAACAGTTGATTTACCGTTTAAATGTATCAATTTATTTACCTCAACAAGAATTGAGGGTGGTTGAGGGATTTATTGAAACAAGGTCTGTCTATATTGTTGTTTGTTATTCTTTTGTTACTTTTAGTGCCTTGCCTTTTACAATGTTTTCAGAGCTGTGTGGAACGCAGTATTAATGCTGTATTTAAAAAGAAAGGGGGAGGTGTTGGGGCTCTTGCTGTATTGAATGATTATACTGAACTCTGAAGCAAAAGAAAAAGGAGCAAATTGCAGATGTTTGCTCAAAACCAAGGCCAACGGGACGTGATAAGAGGAGCTGGGAAACCGCAGAAAGGAGCCTACATGCCAGAACAAGCAGAAACAGAAATCTTCCCAGTAAACAATTGTTAACCAATCATATTATTATACGCTTGTAAAATAGCCTATCACATTATTGCACGCTTATAGAATGCCTTATAAAAGTCTACCTGGTTTGTACAATAAACGGATCAGATCTTGAACTCTGTGAGTATTTGAATCTGACTCCCGCTCGCCCGAAATGCCCGCAACAGACCCCCTTAAGTGCTATTACATAATTAACAGTATTTTTTGTATGGGAATGAAGTACCAGCCTTGTCTATTTGTTATTACTAATAATCAGTTAGCAAGTAATTAATCAATCAAAATGGTCTCCTACCAAAATGGAATGTCTTAATTGTTTTTTAAAAAATTACATTTAAGTTTAGGCCATTATGTAAGCAAAGATTGTGAACTGATTGTGAAGATTGGTGCTGCTCAAACATTCAGAATGGGGCCACAATTAAACTCAGATCTGAGTTTGAAAAGAAACAGCAATCATAAGCAAATATGGTTTTGGCTGCAAAAGGAAAGGGCAGAGTTTAAGGTTGATTCTTTTACCCCAACGTTATTTTTAAAGTTCAGGTTGACTGCTACCTGCTCTGAGTGATTTTTCTGTAATCTAATAATGTTATTTTTAGGATAATTCTAATGATATGCAGTTTACTTTTTTTCCTTCCTTATTTCATCCCTTTCCTCCTAAATATTACCACTTAAATTATACAGATTCATCTTCCCTCCCTATTGAGCATTCCCAGACAAACCACTGTATGTAATCAAGCATCTTTCTTTTAAAAGTGCTTCACACTGTTGATATCTAAATATGTTCTTCACAGAGCCATATATAAAGAGATTGTTATTTGGACATTTAAAGAATTACTTCTATATAACAACCGTACTCTCCCTTCCTGTTATATTAGATTTCATTGTCTAATATTTTAATGTGCAGATCACTGCTAGGTTTGCAGAAGGAAGGGACATGTTCATGTTACAGAGAGTATTAATAGCTCTGAACTCATGGGGGAAGATAGATTTCTCTTCCCACTAAGGAGGGGAATAACAAATCTTATAGTCATTTCTTCTCACTCCTTCCCAGTAACTGAGGTAACTGATCATTCACTTTACAGCTTCTTGCAGATTCTTTCCATAGTCTCTATTATATTATTTAGTGTTCCCAGATGCTTAACTCAGGGCTGTGGAGTTTGCTAGTGGCCAGGCCCTATAACACTGAGTTTTGCAAAACCTATATCAGTGTATGGATTTAACTGATTTATAGAGTTCCTTGATGGTATACTGTAAGCAATCCAGAAGACTCTTGGAGTGCATCGAGGATAATTTCTTAATCCCAGCAACAGACAGCCTGACCAGAGGAGATGTGTTACTAGACCTGTTGCTCACTAATGCAGAGGAACATATTGCAGAGGTCAAGATTGGTGGCAGCCTGGGTTGCAGTGATCATGCCCTGGTGGAATTCAGGCTCTTGAGGGATATGGGCCAGGTGAAGAGTGGAATCAGGACCCTGAATTTTAGGAGAGCGAACTTTCAGTTCTTTAAGGAACTAGTGGATGGGACACCCTGGGAAACTGCCCTCAGGGATAAAGGAGAAGAAGGGATCTGGGAGATCTTTAAGGACATTTTTTTTAGAGAAGAATAGCTCTCAATTCCCACGTGTAAGAAATCAGGCAAAGAAGACAGGAGACCAGCATGGCTCAGTAAGGATGTCCTGGTCAAACCAAAACACAAGAGGGAAATGCACAGACAGTGGAAGCAGGAACATGGATCCTGGGAAGAATATATGGATACTGCCCAGGTGTATAGGGATGGGATCAGGAAAGCTAAGCACAGCTGGAGCTGAATCTGGCAAGGGATGCAAGGAATGTTTCTACAGGTATGTTGGTCAGAAAAGGAAGACTAAAGAAATTGTACCCACCTCAGTAAATGAGACAAAGTATCTGGTGACAACTGACATGGAGAAGGCTGAGATACTCAAAAGCTTTTTTACCTCAGCTTTCACTGTCAATTGCTCTTCCACATCTCTCAAGTCCCTGAAATTCAAGGCAGAGACTGGGGAAATGAAATCCCACCCATTGTAGGAGATCAGGTTAAAGACCACCTGAGGAACCTGAACATACACAAGTCCATTGGATCCAACTGTATACATCCCAGGTGTTGCGACGGAGGGAAGACACAGTCGCTCAATATGAGTGATCAGCAGACTTCGTTTATTGTCCCTTACAGTCACCTTTTATGCCTTGTTATAATTAGCTCATACATATTACAAAAGTTAAGCTCATTATTGGTTAGTTGCCTAAATACCAAGCCCGCCCCTAGTTTCTCTTCTGTAGTTATCGGTTCCCACCTGCAACATTCTTTTCCCACCAAAATCTTCCTGTTATTGTGTAACAAGAACAGCCAAAGACAGTTATTTTTGCTTTACTTCAGATAAGCTGAGAGCAATGTGCATTTTTGTCCAGCCAGCTGGACTATGTCTATGTGACCCTTTTCAGCTAGTCAGTTATCCACAATTCCCCCGTTTTTATTTTGGGCGACATAGGCTTGGTTGACCATTTTCAATAACAGCATTTTAACACAGGAAAATACACAGCCAACTTATAAAATCTCAGTTCAGAAGTATAATTCCTGAAATACTTGAAAAATAAAGTTAGCTTGAAGCTTTAATTTAGATGCTCTTTCTGTTCCAGTGATATAAAAAGTTTAAAAAATTCAAAGGTAATTTTAAAGTTCTGAACATGGACTAATGCAAGCTCAAAACCCAAAAAGAAACCAAACTGATGTTTGACTAGGAATATTTGCAAATATTTTAGTGGAAAATCCCTGACCATTAACAATTTTCTGTCCAAATAACAACTGCCCTTATGCAACCAACCAGTCCATACATTTTCTGAAGAATACCTCATTGATATCAAAGAATTAACAAAGGGAAAAAATTAGTTCTAAGCTATATACATTCATAAGTGGATTTTTCAATAGTTACATACAGATTTACACACTAAGCCATAATGGCTTGTAGGTGATACATGCAAGAAGAGTACGTTGCTTATCTGTCTGAATGTCTATGCTAAATTTGACAACTATGCCACAAGCCAAGCCTACATGGGTGCTGTGTTATGCACGTTCCTTAACAAACAGAAGTATAATAGGTAAATTCCCAAGATCTAGTCCCCAACCTAATTATATTACTTTGTAGCCAGTTAAGGAAAATAACACAAATGTGCATATCTACATGTGCACACACCTTTTAGTTCAGAACCAATCTGTGATATAAGGCCTTAGCCTTATGGCATCATCAAATCTTAACGAGTACAGTAATTAAAAATGCAGTCTTACTGTAAGTGCGATTTATGCTGACATTCCCTCAAATGCTACACGTGAGTATTTCTCACTCAACTGCCTCAAGGTAAAATAGTAGTATTTGTTAATATGTATTAAAAAATCATTAATTCTCTACAATAGCAGTTGACTTCCATAACACTATGTAAGCAAAAGAGGCCTAAGATGGGTTTTCTGAATACTAACAATTTATTTTAGACTGTCTAAACTCAGGGCTTGAAAGATTTCACTCTGCCAGACGTAGAAACACTGTTGCACTCCAGTTGTGATATCCCTTTTCCCAAGTTGTCACATGCACATCTCGCTCAAGCAACATTATTGTCAAAGTTTCTCTCTGCTACATAAAAGCATGTTGCACTTGTAGATATAAAAGACAGCACCCTTACTTAGATTATTACCTTATTACCTCATAATTCTTAGTATACCTTGTATCTCTGATTTCATCACTTCAAAAATTCACCAGTAGCAGATAAAACCACAGCATCAGACTAAACTACACCTTAACTGCTGATTCAAATAAAGGCATTCTCTTCAGATATGCCTAATGCTTACAAATAGTGTTGGCTGGTTTTGATCAAGAAACTATTATTACAATAACGATCAAAAATAATAATCCCGTTTGCAAAATGCCTTTAAGCCAGCCTCCTAGTCCCAACCAATTTCCACATTCAGAATACAGCATAAATACAGAATACAGAATAAATTATCTCCATCAAGGCAAAAAGGCTTCTCTTTAAGCACAGAGATGTTTGCTAGTTCAAGGCAGAAACCCATTTCTTGTAGGGGACATCTGAAGCACTTTTTTTGGTGGGTTTGTACTCAATTCCGTATTTTTCCTTCAGAAGCTTAAGCTGTTCCTCTTGTTTCAGGAGTGTTTCCAACTCTGATTTGTCGAATAGGTCCGTATTTCCCAAAAATATCATACATTTCCTCCGCTGTGATTTCATACGGCAGGTTCCGAATATAAAGGATCCGATTGACCTCTGGGGGCAGCCAGATGTCAGCTCGCTTGGCCGCTTGCATCGCCATGGCGCCGATCGGAGGGGGGGGGTGTGGGGGGGTGCCGCCTCGGAGAGAAACCGCGGCCGGGAAGGGGCCTGCCGGGCTGCGCGCCGCCGCTCGCCGCTGCCGCGGGGGTCCCGGATGCTATCCCATACGCTAATAACCCGAGTAATTCCTTTTTACAATCTATGTCCCGAACGCTCCGCTTTTCTAAAAAGCATATGAGCGAATCGTACGTCGCTTGTCTCTCCATACCTTCGTCAGCGCTGTTGCAGCCTTTGCGAGACTCCGGCGACGCGTGGCCGGCGGGACCCTCTGTAGGTGCTCCCGGGCGCGGGGACTGTGCCCTTCCGCCTCCTGCGCTGCTTTCAGGACCGGTACCCGAATCTCCGTCGAACCGTGGCTCGCAGGTTCAGCCCTCTCTAGGGTCCCTGTTCGGGCGCCATTTGTTGCGACGGAGGGAAGACACAGTCGCTCAATATGAGTGATCAGCAGACTTCGTTTATTGTCCCTTACAGTCACCTTTTATGCCTTGTTATAATTAGCTCATACATATTACAAAAGTTAAGCTCATTATTGGTTAGTTGCCTAAATACCAAGCCCGCCCCTAGTTTCTCTTCTGTAGTTATCGGTTCCCACCTGCAACATTCTTTTCCCACCAAAATCTTCCTGTTATTGTGTAACAAGGACAGCCAAAGACAGTTATTTTTGCTTTACTTCAGATAAGCTGAGAGCAATGTGCATTTTTGTCCAGCCAGCTGGACTATGTCTATGTGACCCTTTTCAGCTAGTCAGTTATCCACACCCAGGGTCCTGAGGGAATTGGCTGATGTAGTTGCTAAGCTGGTAAAGCAAAAGCTGCACATACAAACAAAGCAAAATAAGGAATTCATTCACTACTTCCCATCATCAGGTTGGTGTTCAACCATCTCCAGGAATGCAGGGCTCCATCATGCCTAATGGTTACTTGAGCAGACAAACACCATAACTCCAAACAACCCCCCTTCCTTCTTCTTTCCCACAGCTTTTATTGCTGAGCATTATATCATGTGGTATGGAATATCCCTTTGGTCAGTTGGGGTCAAATGTCCCAACTGTGTCCCCTCCCAACTTCTTCTGCACCCCCAGCCTACTTGCTTGTGGAGGAAGTGTGAGAAGCCGAAAAGGCCTTGATGTAAGCACTGTTCATCAATAACTAAAATATCAGTATGTTATCAAGACTATTTTCATCACAAATCTGAATTATAGCCCCATACAAGCTACTATGAAGAAATTTAACTCTAGCCCAGCCAAAACCAGTACATGTATACAAATACCTGAAGGATGGGTGCAAAGAAGATGTAGTCAGGCTCTTTTCAGTGGTGCCCAGTAGCAGGACAAGAGGCAATGGAAACACAGTGAAACACAGGAGGTTCCATCTGAACATTAGGAAACATTTTTTTACTGTGCAGGTGTATTGTGTCTGGCTGAGCCCCACAGCAGCCCTCATAGTGCTGTGCTCGTATTGGTAGCTAGAAAGGTGGTGATAACACACCAGTGTTTTGACTACTGCTGAGCAATGCTTCTACAGCATCAAGGCTGTCTCTCTAACATTCCCCCCTCTCACCAGTAGGCTGAGGCAGGCAAGATCTTGGGAGGGGACATATCCAGGACAGCTGACCCAAAGTGACCAACGGGATATTCCATGACACATGACGTCTGCTCAGATATAAAAGCTAAGAGAAAGGAGGAGGAAGGGGGGGCATTTGTTATTTACGACGTTTGTCTTCTGGAGCAACCGCTACACATGCTGAAGCCCTGTTTCCTGGGAAGTGGCTGAACATAGCCTGCTTATGGGAAGTAGAGAATAACATCTTTTTGTTTCCTTCACTTCTGCATGTACAACTTTTGCTATTGCTTCAATAAACTGCCTTTATCTTGACCCACAAGTTTTGAGGTTTTTTCCATCTTATCCCCCCCCCCCCCCCCGTTCTGCTGAGGAGGGGAGCGATAGAGCAGCTAAGTGGGCACCTGGCATCCAGCCAATGTCAATCCACCACAGAGGGCGAGTGAGCACTGGAACAGGTTGCCCAGGGAGGTGGTAGAGTCTCCCTCCTTGGAGATATTCAAAAGCTATCTGGACATGGTCCTGGGCAAGTGGCTCTAGGTGGCCCTGCTTGAGCAGACGACCTCCAGAGGTCTCTTCCAACCTCAACCATTCTGTGATTCTGTAAGGAAGGGATGTACCAGAGGCAAAGGATCTTTACAACAGTGCTGAGCATAAGCTGCTGTTAAAGCAGATATATTGCTTGAGTGATTGGCACCTCAGTGCTTTCCTTATCTCTTTCTGAAAGCTAAACTTCCTGCAAGTCGTTTGCAAATGATCCTCCTCCTCTTACATATGGAAAATAATATATTTTCCATACCCTCCTTATGGAAAAACACATCTTCTGCTTCTTGATTTCATGCTTTTTCTACTGAAATCAATGCAAATACAGTTGCAGCTTCCATGTGGCAGATACTCCCATCCACAGGTTTTAGAGGATCAGAATAAAGCTGTGTTTGTAGGATCCATTTCAGACAATTTCCTAGCATGTGAATGAGGAGTAAATATATCTGACTGAAGAACAGATATTCCTTTTTGCTTCAGTTTCATTAAAATTTCTTAATATGCCCACTATGATAAAAAATAGTGCTCAACCTAAGCAAGCTATATAAAACAGATAGGGCTTAATGCTTTTCCTAAACGAACCCTATATTTTTCTGGTTAATTTTGAGAAGAGTCTGTATCCTTCACAAGCAGCATTGAGGTCCAAGTTCTCAAAGGTATTCAAGCTTTGCATTCCCCCTCATTCTAACGTTTTTGGAGTTGGACTTTAGATGATGTCTACTATATTAAATAAATGTGGGTTAATTAGAAAATATACATAGGTGAGTAGGATAATTAAAAAGGCAGTGAACTAAATGAGGCTTAAACATGTATTCATAACTTTGAATGAACATGTCAACAAAGAATATATATGTCAGTGGGAAACAGGAATAGTAGCTGATGACAAAAAGTTGAGACAGGCTAATTTTGTAATGTTTGTGGTGTTTATGTGGAGTACAAACATATGTTGGGCAAACATCTGTAAATCAATTACTGATTGCATTGTGCAAACCCCAGGATACTGATTTGACACATCCACAACTCCAGGATAGGCTGTGTCAGAAATAGTACAATACATAGTAATTGATGGCATAATGAAATAAAGGAATTATTAGGAATTCTGGGGTGTTGTTTTCAAAAAAACAAAAGCTTTCTTAACTACCATGTCCAATTACAGTGATATGAAATTTACATTCAATACTCAATATTTCAACAATCATTCAAATGCCTATCAGTGTAAGTATTCATGCTTGTTTACTGATCCTTTCCTCTACTGAGTATGTATTATTGCTTACATATGGAAATTATTATTTAACTGAACAAATGTTACCACCTCTTCTGAATTACAAGAAGTATTAAAGTAATATATTTGAAATTTTTTGCAACAGGTGGTAATATAATATGCAGTATTTGGTTTAGGAAATTTCAGAAAAGCATCAGTAAGCTAAAACCACTCATTTGGTAAGAAAGAGGAATTGCAATATCCATATAGTAAATTTCAGTTTACTAAGTTCACAACAGTAATTTTTAAAAAGTAAATAATAGAATATAGAGTAGC
The DNA here is from genome assembly GCF_015220075.1 of Falco rusticolus. NCBI lineage: Eukaryota > Metazoa > Chordata > Aves > Falconiformes > Falconidae > Falco > Falco rusticolus. The sequence goes on along the minus strand of NC_051209.1, from coordinate 9,663,767 downwards.
TTCCAGGACTATTTTATTTTTTGGTGATGAGAAGAAATGCCTAGTGATAGTCTTGGTTTTATGAAGAAGGTAGATTGCTTTGAAAATGTAATCATTTGTCTCTCTACAGTAAAAGAAAGGTAAACTTTAGATCAGATAACACTGCTCTAATTCTTACCCTTTTCAGGAATCTGATTTGTATAGCTGCAGACTTAAGGAAACTACCTAATATACATGAATCTATTTCAGTTTAGGAAATTGCCTTTGTCACTTTTGAGAAAGACTTATTTAAAATACTTATGAAATAAATGAAGTTTGAGCACCAACAAGACTTTTTCCAAACTTGTGTTTGCATTTAAAACTTTATTTTTTATGTTCAAAACATCACTGGAAACAGAAACTTGTAGGCACAGATCACATATCTAGAGTTTTTAAATAAAATATTTGCTAATGAAATCTCAAGAACATGTTTTCATGATAACTACATATCTTAATACTCCATATACATATAAAAAGTCATGTGTTGAGAAGAGTTGAGTCATCCAGGTCATGTTTTATAGGTGCTAAAATTCACTGTAGGTTTTACATGTTTAAAATGTCTTGTTATTTCTTTACATTTTTAAGAGTTTATTATACTGATATCACATTCCCAAAGAAAACACAAAATGTAATAAAGCTCAATATTTTTTTATTTACCTTACTGGTAGTATTTTGTATTTTAAAAAAAGAAAAGTTTGTATAAGCAATAGCAAAACAAACGTTTTAAACCAGCTCACGCATATGTAAAGATCTAGTAGTATAAACTACAATGACAATGCAAGGGTATAAAATATGCTCTCTTTCAGTTCAGTGGTCCATGAACAATATGGCTTCTGTACTGTCCTTGCTTTGATAAATGCAAGTCCATGAAATAATTCATGGCTTATTATGTAACAGGAGAGGCATCAAATGAGAGCTAAAGGAAATGGTCCTTAGGCTCGACAACACGTGTTTACATTCCACCTTTGCCACATAATTACTCTTCACTTGCCATCCGGAACCTTCCATTGAAGTCAAGGGCCAAATTTCAGCCTGTAATACCATTACAGTCATAAACTTTAAATCTAATTCAAATCCCCTATATTCTACTTCTGCAAGATTCATGTAAATAGTTCCTCCAGTAAAAGTAATACTATAATAAGGATCTTTGTATTTATATGGCCTTTTTTGTTTGAGTTTCTGTAGCCTTATTCCACACAGGCTGTTTAGACATGTGTAAGAGTCGGTCTAAAGAGAACGATATTGTCTCAACATTGCTAACAGAGACCTGGAGATGGAAAGTGGCCCTCATGGACACTGAGATCCTGAAGGAGAACTGCATGGTACAAGGAGTACTATGCTGCTCCCTGATATCCAGCGCTGGAAGGAACAACTACGATAAGGTCACATAACAACTGTTGTCGTTACAACGAACCATAACATGCGTGATAATCTTGCTTGAGAAGGCAGAGACTGATAACAAGCCATGGGCCAGAGGAGGAGCAACGTGTATTGCTCAGCATAAAAGAGGACTCTTTAGCAACCGAATTTTAGGAGATCTCCCCCACCAAGGATCACGACGATAGGAAGGACCGGCGGGATGCTGCCTGGACCTGGGACCATAGGGATGCCTTGGACACGTGGTGGTAGCTATAATCCTCTTTCCTTTTTTTTTTTACTTTATCTTTTCCTTCACTTTCTGTCTTTTTACCTATCACACGCCGCTTTATGGGCAAGCAATAAAATTGTGCTGTTTAATTGAAGCGTAGACCCTTGGCATGGTTGCCTTGATTTTTGCACTTTGAGATCATAGTTAATGAACCATCACGAGTCCACTGAGTGGATCGTGACAACATGTGCCATACATTACTTTTGGCACTGGCCCATTAGCATCAGCTGGAGACCTCTATGTTGTTGACCTCCATGTATGCCCCATTATTCCCTAAGTCTATTCACTCTTTCAATTTTTCAGTTTTGCTACTGGAATCCAAAACTGTAAAGATGGGAATCTTCAAACATTTGCTTACAAACAGAGTAAATTTATAAACATGAAAAAGTCTTACTAAACATAGTACTTTTAAATGCATTGCATCCCTCATCTGGAAATACTGTTTGATCTATTGACATACTGAATATGAAGAATATAAGAATATCAGGAAGCATTCTCACCAACCATAGAGCACTGGACTGGGACTCAAGAAGATCTGGTTTTATTCCTGGGTCTGTCACTAGCCTGCTGAGTAACCTCTGTTAAAGTTGCTTTACCTCTTTGTGCCTCAGTTTCACCATCTGTGAAGTTAAGATAACAATGCGGTCCTTTTTGTGAAGTGCTTTGAGACTTATGGAGAAAAAGCACTGTATAAGAGCCAGGAATTTATTGCTAAGAAATAACTTCAGCTTTTTTCATGCTCTCTCCAATTTTCTTTTCTAATGCAATGAAATACACACAAAATTCTGTCCTCTTTGAAATCGGTTTTCTTAAGAGTGAATGATAAAAGTGTTTGAGTCATTATGAGTGAATGACAAATACTGAAGACAGCATTATTCTAAGTGAATGACAAAAGTTGTGCTCCTTTCTAAAGTGTGCTAATAGCAATTCTTGCTCAAAGAAACATAGGTTACCAACCTACCTATGAAACATCTGTACTTCTGATAGGAAGGTATAAGGTAAGCAAGCAATAGCTTGGAGAACAGCGAGGTAACAATTTTTAATGTGAATACTAAATTTAAACAGCTCTTAGAGGACATTCATAATACAACAGCATGCATGCTAATAATACTAGTACTTGATTGCATTTTCCCATAACATTATTTTGACATACACATTCCTCAAAAATAGCGTTGTTTTTATTATTTCAAAGCAGTTCATAAGGTGCAAATTGTAGCTTATATAATTTTGATGTGTCCTTTAAAAAAATGTATGTGCTTCTTTTATCTTTGATGGTCTTTTTTTTTTTATTCATTTTTTTTAATCATTCATATTAGTTTTTAAAAAAAGCTTTGGTGATAGATCCAGAAAAGCTCCCATTGAATACATTTTTTCCCTTCCAAAAATTTTGAGAAAAGCAATTTCCCCTGACAGAGTGGTTTGAACCATTTTTTTTTCTATTCTGAACCTTGTTTTGCACTATAACACAATTCTGATTGCAACTTTTAATATGATAAATCCTGTAGTACTTACCCTGGCAAATCTTCTATTAGATACTCTTGTGGGCCCCAACTCAAGACATAGGACTTGGTTCTATAAGTAGTTGCAGCAGTTCAAAGCATAAGTTTAAATGGTCAGTATAAAACCCTTTAGACAATGTAAAAGCAATAGATCTAGTAGCATATTGGATGTTAAGCATAAATGCAAAACCATTCTAATTGAAATATAGTAATATAAAGAAGTTTTACTTGGCTAATCTGGTAATTTGAATAAAAAATTTGTGCACTACACTGACACCCCTCCAGCAGCACCACCATTTCAATAGACTTCCAGTTCATTGACTGATCACACACATCAACAGTGCTTGAACCAGGCCTTTTCCATAGAGGCATATGTAGGGGAGTCCCCAGCCATTCCTCTCTGGGAAAGTTTCTGTTGGTATATGCACACCATTTTTATACAATCTGACATTCTCCAAAGGCAAACATCTTCTCTTCTGAAATATCTTGGGGCCAAAAAGGTACCAGGTTGTTCTTGAAGTAATGGGTTAAGAAAAGGAGATTATATCTCTCTCCTAGAGGGGTTGGCTTTTCCCCATCCTTCAGTTCAAGCATTGCACCATACTAGAAAGACATCTCATGCTGTGGTAGGTACAGGAAATCTCCATTCCTTTTAACTGTGCTACCCTTTAGTGCAAAACAGTTCATTTATTTGGAAAATCTGAAATTACCTTATACACACAGCCACAGCAGTCAGTACTGAAAATTGCAGAGAATTGTTTGATCACAGCATTCTTAAAGGATGTGATAACTTAATCCAGCATGCATTTATACATTCTAGATTTCTTCATGGGTTTTTGTTTGGTTTTCTTCCAACATTATGTTACATAGATACATTGCCTTCCATCACAGTTATATGCAAAAATAATTATGAAGTTGACTTCCCAAATCTTTCACAGTATGCCAAGGATGAAATTTGTTTTCTTCTGTAAATTATTAAATTAGATCCTGGCCTGCCTTTTTTTACTTCCTGATTTTTTTCACTGTTAGTTGGAGCACGTGATTTCTGAATCATTGGGTTTTTTTCATAGTAACCACAGTAACCCATTTTTTTTTTTCAAATTCCAAACATTTATTTTAAAACCAATACTAATAAGTAGTCTTGTATGGTTCTTGTTGCCTATAGGTTTCATGCTATTGTCAGACTGACAAGACTGCATGACTGACTCATGGTAGTGCAATTTCACATGACCACACATTTGCCTTTCAGCTTCTCTTTCCTTTGCTGCTGCTTGTTATTTTTGCCATCAATATGTAAATTCACAGTCCTGCGTTTCTCTAGGTTTAGCAGCTCTTGGAATAGCTCCTTCAAATTGTGGTTCAGCTTGGCAGAGGTCTCCATAAAGGCACACTTCCACATCTTGGCCATGGCCTCTCCTTCACTGCTCTCCACCTCTCTGTTTTGGTTCTCATCATTTTTGTTCCCTACCAGCATTATTGGAATGCTTTCTAAGTCTCCTTTAATCTGACATATTTGTTCATAAATGGGTCTGAGTTCTTCCAAAGACTGATGGCTTGTGATAGAGTAAACCAAAATGAAAGCATGTCCTTTAGAAATAGAAAGACGTTGCATAGCTGGAAATTGATGGCTCCCTGTAGCGTCAGTTATCTGCAAAGTGCATATACTTTTATCACAGCTGATTACCTGCCAATAGGTGTCTTCAATGGTAGGGATGTAGCTTTCTCTGAAAGTGCCTTTCACAAATCTCAAGACCAAAGAACTTTTTCCAACTCCTCCAGCCCCAAACACAACAACCTTGTAATCATTGCTTTGCTCAGACATGTTTCTCAGTGTGTCTGATGCTCAGCTAAAGGGAAAAAAAATCTAGGAAAGAAAATAACAAAACCAACAAAGACATTATTCCAGGTATCTGCAGGGAATGCACTTTGTGATAACTTTTCCAATAAGAATAAGGAATGGAACATAAGTGCTTGGCATAATAGTTGTAACATTTAAGGAAGACTTGCAATAGGTTATAGAATGATTTATTTCAACAGTAGGTTTAAGACTTACAGTCTATCATGGGTTGTTAACAAAAGACCATCTTCATCACTTTACACCTTATTTTAAATTAAGGTTGTGATATAAGTATTCACTAATGTCCCCAGAATAAAAAGCTACATCTGTTCATCTGGGAACTGATCTGTCAGCAAGGCCAAGTACTGAACAAAATATAGAGGCTAATGAACTACTCTTTTCTCTGTAAAACAAGGCTCCACAAATCATCATTGAAGCACAATGGTAGACACATGGAAAACATTGTTAGGGATATGTAAGAGGTATCTGTGGATTCTTCAGCAATAGCATTAAGTATGTTTTGCTTTCTGACTTTCTGGGAGCATGCGCCCAACTTTGATGTGTTTTTCCACTTTGGTTTCAGATCAAAGAGTGCACTTTGGTAAACTGAAATGTTTTGTGTTCAATTTATCCTACTGTTCTATTTTTTATTTCACAGTAGATGATATTCAAATGGAGACATCCTACATTTAAAAGAAAGGTTGTGCAGGCAACTTTACAATATTTTGAAGTGGCTCATATTATCAAGCTTGGAGTAAAAGGGAAATGCATACATCAAGTCACAAAACTCCATGAGCCCAGAAGGTTTGCCAAAACCTATCTCTAAAAATAGCACCATGTATAGGGACAACATTATCAAATAAAAAAGGCAAAGTTCTATGAGGGTTGCAAGCTATAATTGTTTTGGAATTCATTGAAATAAATGTGAAAATTCAGAAAATTCTTCTTTCCGTCAGTGGTAGTTCATTAGTTGCACAGCATGTATGTGGATAACTGGCTAGCTGAAAAAGTTCACATAGACATAGTCCAGCTGGCTGGACAAAAATGCACATCGCTCTCAGCTTATCTGAAGTAAAGCAAAAGTTACACAATAACAGGAAGATTGCTGTGGGAAAAGAATGTTGCAGGTGGGAACAGATAACTACAGAAGAGAAACTAGGGGCGGGCTTGGTATTTAGGCAACTAACCAATAATGAGCTTAACTTTTGTAATATGTATGAGCTAATTATAACAAGGCATAAAAGGTGACTGTAAGGGACAATAAACGAAGTCTGCTGATCACTCATATTGAGTGACTGTGTCTTCCCTCCGTCGCGACACATGTATAATTATATTTTTATGTTTAGTGATATCTATAGCAAATAAACACTAAAAAATTAAACACTAAAAGGCAAAAAGTTTAGGATATCCTTACTCTTCATACCAAAGCTAAATCTAGCATTATAAAAACAGTATGCATTGAACAAACTGCAAAATTTTCTGCACCCATATTTATTCTGAGGAAAATGTACTGATTTAATAAGGGAGACTGTAAGTGAAATACCATTAGCTTTTCCATGGGCCTTAGTGGACAGGTGACTGAATTTACCTGTTGCAATGTTGCCTGGGTAGTAGATAACCCAGGCTGCTCCTGTCTGTCTGTAGAGGTATATATCCATGTTTTCTTCCTGGTCAGGTAGCCTATAGCAGACACTCACTGCAACATCACTCATCCTAGCCTTTTCTTTAATCCTTACCCATAAGGTCTCAGTTGGCTCCTCATCCATCCCCAGGCAGAGCTGCATGCATTCCAACTGCTCACTCACATAAAGGGCAACTCCCCATCCTTCAAATGTATATTCTTCAGATATATTTATATCCTCCAGATATAAGCTGATACTGCTGTTTCTAAAGCTTTTACTAGGATTGGTCCTGGTTTCCTTTGAGGTTCACCTGATGTTTCAGTTTTGTGCTAACCAACACATCTATCCATGTAAACATCCCACTATCATCTGTGATAAAGCAGAGACCATCTCATTGCAATGGATTGCGTACTATTCTGTCAGACTTCACTTACTTTAAAAATTGCTATAAAAATTTTGGCTCAAAGATGCCTTAACACAATCACCACTTTCAACTTGGTATTAAGTTTTCATCTACTTCTCTTTTACTTGTTTTGCAATTTTGATTTAAGAGGACACCACTACACTGGATTGCTTTTAATTTGCAATGTATCTCAGTAACTATTCTGTAATAAGAAATAAGCTGCATTTGAATGTTCCAACTCCCAGGCTGCATGCAAGTATCAGGCTGTTTATGCACTTGAAACAGTATTTACTGTGAAATATTTGACTCAGTATATAGGACTGGTTCCAAATCTTCAGGTTTTTTCCCCTTAATACTTTGTATTAGTAGGTTTAATTGAGCAAGCATCAGTATTACATACTAGAAGAAAAATGGCAATGTTGTGAAATATGAATACATAATATTAGAAATATTAGCTTCCTTTCCTATGAAAAATTTAGTTAAAGGTTCCAGAAAAAAAATCATTTGGGACAATTCATTCTGTTGCAGCACAAACTAGTAGGCTGCAACAAGGCTTTTACCCTCAGTCAGATTCTACTGTCCCTACTGTATCTCCTTCCTCCAAAGGCCAGACCACACTACACCCCCATCCAACCCCCTCTCCCCCAATCCTCAGGGCTATTTAACCACTTAGCAGGAACAAGCTACACCTGCACATCATCCATGTCAATCAACCCACTGCCTCTGCGGCAAGGCCACAGCTGCATATTATCAATGCCAATCAACCCACTGCCTTCATTCCTCTACAATTCCCCTTTTTTGTTTTTAACCAATAAGGCTATGTCTGTCATCCATTGCAGGGCCCTTGGCAGGATGTGTGGAAAGGCTGTTCAGGTTGAATTAAGAAGACACAAAGCTACATCTGATTCAGCCACCGCATCAGGGTCACTCAGATGTTGTGACTCCCCTCTCAAGGGTTCTGTGGAACAGCCGGTATCTGATGTCCTCTTGTCAATTCTAGGATCTAAAACAGGCTTAACACACCTAGCGGGAAACCACCGTGGCCCTGCATCTGTGGAGACACAAGCATACCCTCAACCCCAGGTAATTAAATCCCACAGGCCTGTCCATTTTCCCATTTGTAGGTCTTGCATTAAGACCTTTGCTCAGCTAGGAGGATCTCCTCCCTGCAAAGACAAGAAATGCGAGATAATCACAGGACATTCTTTCCCAGCCGGCACAATCAAATAATTCAACATATACACAGCATTTCAGAGACGAGCATGCGGAGTCTCAGAACCCATTCCCCCCTTTTTGTTTTTCAAGAATTAGCTTTAAAGTACGATGAACATGTTCCACAATGGCTTGGCTAGTTGGGGAATGCGGGATGCCAGTAACATGTTCCACCCCCCAAGAGGCAAGGAACTTGGCCATGCGTGCAGATGAATATGCTGGCCCATTGCCTGTCTTTAGATGCTTTGGAACCCCCCAGAGCAGCCCAAGCCTGTCGAAGATGTGAAATGGCATCCAGAGCCTTCTCCCCAGTATGGGCCAATGCCCACACAACTTTTGAGAAGGTATCAACAGAGACATGAACATACTGTAAACAACCGAAAGAAGGCACATGTGTAACATCAGTTTGCCACAGATCCAAGGACTGATATCCTCATGGATTGACTCCTCATGGAAACGTCAGTCTGGGACCCAATCACCCAAGCAGCAATGATGGATTTTGCATCCACAAAAGATATTTTAAGTTGACAGACCAGTGCCCAAGCCCCCTGATGAAAAATTGATGAGACATGAGGGCCTGTCGTATCAGATCTGGCACTGGAGGAGTCCAAGTGGGAGCTGCAAGAGCATCAGCATGGGCATTTCCTTCACAGATGAATCCTGGCAATCCAGTGTGACTACGGATGTGCAGGATGTAATATCTATGTGTACGTCTACTCACTATTACCCATAATGTTTTTAATAAAAAAAATAGTTGTTCTGAATTTACCTCCTTAAGCAGTGCGCAGTCAATGCGTCACGCAACATCTGCAACATAAGCAGTCTGTAACAATGTTTACAGCACATCAAGAAAACATTTTAAAGGCAACAATGACAGCACTAAGTTCAACCAATTGAGGTGATTCCTGTGTCAAGTGTATCAATTCTTGCCATTGCTTCCCATCATGCCAAATGATCACTGCCTTTCCTGATTTCCCAGAACCATCTGTAAAAACTGTAGGGCCTTGCACTGGACCATCTGCTGCCAGCGGCTTTTGAAGTATTTGTATGTCCGAATAAGTTTGTAATAATTTATGACTGGGAAGATGCTAGGATATTTGTCCCTTGAATCCTTCCAGAGCCAACTGAAACGGTAAACTGTTTGCCAAACACAAGCTTACATAATTGCATTCAGTGGGAATTATCAAGTAATTGGGATCTCGGCCAGTGAACTGAACACACCATGTACATCCTTTGGTGATGGTTATTGATACTAGTTCAGTCTGCATGCTCACTGTCTTCCGTGGTTGTACAGATAAAAATAACCACTCTAAGACATGTAGCAGATATTGTCAGCACTCATTCCATTAGCCCAACAGTCCCATGGGATGATAGTTAGCAGTGGCAACATATAAACTTAGAGTTTCTAAGTCTACACAGTGTACCCTTTTTTGTTGCAGACCATTGGCCACTCTCTAGGGCTGAGGTGGCTTCCTTAGTTAGTGATTGCAAAAACATTAAAATCAGTGTCACCCTTCAATAGATCAAAGAGTGGTTTACAATTGGTCTGTTGTAAGGCCCAAGTATGGCCTTACCCAATTTATGGTCCCTAATAAATTTTGCAAATCATTTAGGGTTCTGACATTTAATCAGAGCTGGATAGACTGTGGCTCAAGCATCTGATCTAGCACTTTAACTCCCAAGTATTTCCACAGGGCTTGTTGTTGAGTCTTTTCTGGTGCTATACGTAGCCCAAAGGTGGCCAACAACTGCTGCAAAACTGGATACACTTGTTGAAGCTCAGACTTATTTGCAGCTGATACAAGAATATCATCCATATAATGATAACAATATACTTGTGGAAATTGTTCCCATACAGGTGACAATGCCTTTGCTACATACCATTGACATATAGCAGGACTGTTTTTTATACCCTGTGGCAACACCGTCCATTGGTATCGCTTACAAGGAGTCATATTGTTTCTGCTAGGTATGGAAAAAGCAAATTTACATTTACCTGCAGAAGAATGGCTGCAGAAGCATGGCTTTAGAATCTCTGAAGATCTGCACAATCCAGGCCTGGTATTACAATAGGCCTGTAATCAGAATTGTACTGAAGTTGCTGTGCTGAAGTTAACAAGAAAGGTAGCCTTGAGCTATTCTTGAATCCTGAGACCAAGTAATTATGTTGTGCCAACAGGCCGTGGCTGTAACAAGATACAGCTGCTGGGAAAGCAGGTGCAGGGCCAAGAAAGATAGGGACCGGTATAGGAAAATAGGGAGTAACAAACTACAAGGCTGAAGCACAGCAACTCAATTAGCTACATGGATAGAATGCTTATTTTAGTCATGATAATTAGGGGTGTGAGAACCGCGCGCGTTTAGAGACTACTAACCAATTATATTTCTGCTTTATGAATATGCATGTGTATTGGTTCTATATAAGTAGTGTTAGAAACTAATAAAGTTGAGCAAGATGCATAACTCATATTGAGCGTCTTCTTGACTCCGGCGAACCCTTCTTCCAACAATTGGCGCCCGAACAACGGGAAAGCTGATAATTGCTGGAAAAACTCTGCCTTTGCATCGCGACGGTGGGCTTTGCAAAGTTGGGAGTCGCTGTGAAGAGTTCGAGCAGGAAGACGTCCGTAAGGAGTAAAGGCGTCTGAATCCGGCATTGACGTCGTGCACGGACCTGCACCGGTAAGACCGTTTTTTCCTCGATGATGGAAAGAGAAGCGGCACTCACGCTATTATCTGATATTCTTGCTAAGTGAGAGGCTAGCGTGAGCACTAAGAAGCTCCATGAGCTCTGTAGGTGGGCGAATGAAAAAGGACACTTAAAAGACCCGCAATTGCTGTTTAGTGTGACTGAGTGGCGAGAGGTCGGGGATTCCCTTTGCGATGCGATCCTTAGCAGCAGTAAATCGGCCAAGGACTTGGGGATTGCCTGCTGGGAGGTCATAAATCATTTACGATCCCTAGTTGCGGAAAAAAAATGGCTATGGCTGCCTCAGACCTCCTCGGTCAGGAAGCCGAGTCACAGTCTTCCCAATTGTTTAGTCTCGGCGCTCCATCTGTGAAAGGCATAATTGTGCCCATTAAAAAATCTGCGACCGAGCTGTTAAACCCGACACCATCTCCGGAGGGTGCCGCCGCATCGGGTACTCCGCGCCGCCCTGACAGCTACCGAGAGCCGTCCCCCCTGTTAGATGAGGACGAGGGTACTACGGCGGGTCCGAGTGCGCCTCTGAATGAGAACGCGGAGTCTGCTGAAGACACTGAACCCACCCCACCTGCACCTGCCCCGATCCCCCGTCCCCGAACCAAACCCTCCGACCGGACCCTAAACCGCTTGCAGCAGCGATTGACTGAATGCCATCTGCCTACTGCCGGTCGTGATGTTCAGATCCTGACCCAGGAGGGTGTTATCCTCCACCCTGCCGCTCCTGACAGTCATTGGTCTGGGGTTGTAAGGGACGCTATATTGGAGGGAGAGTGGGAAGCTGCTTCTGCTGTTGCTTGTCCAGTGCGAACTACTGCTTTACCTGCTGGTTCAGCGGCCGCTGTGTGGAAACCTTTTGATTGGAAATTTATGCAGCAGCTGCGACAAGCCGTTACACAATATGGATTACAATCTGAACCGGTCAAACACTTGTTGACTTATTTTTTTGACTCGGAAATTATGACACCCGGTGACTGTGCTTCGCTGGCTAGGTTGCTTCTTACTCCGGCGCAGTATTTACTTTTTGAAAAGGAATGGGAACAACAAGTGCGTAAGACTTTGCTGCAGCCCAGGGCTCAGGGGCATCCCCTGTGCGATGTTAAGGAGAACATGCTGCTAGGTCGGGACATTTATGCTGACCCTAAGGTACAATTAATGTTTTCTATGGAAATGCATAGTGCCTCTGCCCTGGCTGCACGGCACGCCCTGATGCTTGTTCCCTCGGACCGTAAGGCCCCTTCCTTTACGGCGGTGAAACAGGGAGTGACGGAGCCCTTTGATAGTTTTGTAAAATGGCTAGTGCAAGCCTTAGACCAAACCTACAATATGACAGAGGACCTTAAGGTACAAATGCTCCAGATGCTAGCTTTTGAAAATGCTAATCCATGGGCCAAAACGATTTTGTCCTCCCTTCCCCGAACGGCCACGGTGGAGGACATGCTGGAGCGGATGGTACACAGCGCATCTGCCCAGCAGGCCGCCTTCGTCTCTAACGCTGTAAGTTCTGCTGTATCCACAGCCATACAAAACCATACCCAGGCACTGGCTGCTGTACTTAAACCTACTGTGTGACCGCGAACTCCGCAAAAGTTTTATACGGGACCTTGTTTTCTCTGTGGGGGGAGAGGTCATCAGCGCCGTAACTGCTCGGTGTCTGTATGGTGTGAACATTGCGGAACTACTTCTCATGCTACTAAATTCTGTTGGCGTCTGGGAAACTACAAGCGCAGCGCGAACAGCGGCCGCGTGCAGACAAAAGTAGTTCCGCCACCGCAGACCCCGCCGCCGCAGACCCCGGTCTCCCAGCAACCCGGGGAAGCTTGGGACTCGACTTGGCAACAGCAGTAGATGTCACTCTGTTTGACACGACACCGCAAAAGATTCCAACCACGACCTTTGGCCCCGTACACTCCTCGTGTCACCGATTTGGAACTCTCCTCTTAGGCCGATCTTCGGCTGGACTAAAGGGTATCTTTGTAATTCCGGGGCTTATTGATGCTGATTATACAGGACAGATTATTATTGTGGCTTACACATTGTATCCGCCTCTCCACATACCGCGCGGCAGTAAAATTGCTCAATTAGTTCCCATGAGAAATTTCACTGATAGCGTATGTGCGCCACCTTGTGACTCTTTACCGAATCGTAGCAATAACGGCTTTGGCTCTACAAACGAACTTGTATGCTTTACTATGTCAATGAACAACCGCCCAGAAGCCAGAGTCACGTTACGGAGGGGAAACGAAACTTGTACTTTTATTGCACTTTTTGATACAGGAGCTGATGTTACTATCGTCACCCGCCATGTATGGCCTAGACATTGGCCTACTAGACCGGCTGCAGAAGGAGTCAGCGGCATCGGAAGCGTCTCTCTCCCACATTCTAGCACGGAGCCGATCATTATTCAAGTGGAAGACAAAATAGCATCAGCACATGTACTGATTTTGCCTTTACCAGATGGCATCTCTGCCCTCATCGGCCTCGAAATAATGACTCATTTGGGAGTAGTGTTAACTACCCCTGGTACGGTTTTCTGGCAGCGGCCCCTGCGGGGCAGCCTCCCATCCTAAAACTCACCTGGCTTACAGATGAGCCTGTCTGGGTGGAGCAGTGGCCACTACAACAAGAGAAGCTGCAGATAGCGCATCAGCTGGTACAAGAACAACTGAATGCTCACCATATTAAGCCATCCACTAGCCCTTGGAATACCCCCATCTTTGTTATACCGAAAATGTCTGGAAAGTTTTGCTTACTTCATGACTTACGCAAGGTGAATGAACAAATGCGAGCCATGGGAGCGCTCCAGCCCGGATTACCAACTCCTACTATGATACCTAAAGACTGGGCCTTATTAATTGTAGACCTAAAGGACCGTTTCTTTACCATACCTCTACATCCCTCAGATACACCGCGCGTCGCCTTCACCTTGCCAGCGATTAACAAGGATCGGCCAGCTCACCGTTATGCATGGGTGGTCCTTCCACAGGGAATGCGCAACAGTCCTACCATGTGTCAACTTTTCGTCGCTGCAGCATTACAGCCCTTACGTCAACAGTGGCCGCATGCTCTCATTTATCATTATATGGACAATATTTTAGTAGCTCAACCACAGCCCTTTACAGAACAAAACCTACAACACCTTATGCAAATGATTGGACGGGCGGGATTACAAGTGGCACCAGAAAAGATTCAAAAACAATCTCCGTTCCGATACCTGGGATGGAAGATTAATGACAGCATAATAACGCCACAGAAAACCACCATTGCCACTGAGATTAAAACCCTTACTGATGCGCAGACACTGATGGGGGATTTACAATGGGTACGGGGTACGTCCCCTTCTGGGCATTACTAATGAAGATCTAGCTCCCCTACGGCCTCTTTTACAAGGCACAGATGCAGCTAAGTCCATTCGCCTCACTAATGACCAACGGAAATGTATCCAGCATCTTGGGCACCTGGTCTCAGCACGATGGGCAGCTCGACGAGATGCTACCCTCCCCCTTCAACTACTGGTGGTTTCTCGCCCTGTCTCTGTTTTTGCTGTTATCATGCAGTGGCAAAAGAAAAAAGGGGGAGATGACCTCTTCTATGTCTTGGAATGGATATTCTTATCCCTTCAACCTAAGAAAATGGTTCAAACTCGCATGGAAGCAATAGCCGAAGTCATTTGCAAAGGTCGTGATAGGATGATAGCTATTTCAGGGGAAGAACCATTTAGTATTCACCTGCCAATGAAGGGAGCAGACCTAGAATGGGCCTTGAGGAACTCTGTTGCTTTACAATTGGCACTCTTAGGATATTCTGGACAGATATCACGAGAACAGCTAAAGGGGAAAGATATCCACTTTTTGAGAACATATTCATGGATGGAAATACCTAAGCATTCATCTGTTCCGCTTCGGGATGGTCTTACAGCATTCACGGATGCAGGCAAGGCTACTCAACGGGCTGCTGTGGTCTGGAAGGAAAAGGAACTCTGGCAGCAACATATTATTGTTGCCCACCCTACAGATAATTTACAGACATTGGAGCTGCTTGCAGTTTGTTGGGCTATAGCAAACTGGCGCACGGTGGCGTTGAACATTGTCACCGATTCACTATATGTGGCAGGAGTAGCTCAAAGGATAGAGGATTCACTTTTGAGAGAGGTAACCAACCCACAACTAAATGAATTATTCCAGCAACTTCAACGAGCTACAAGGCAGAGATCTGCGCCATACTGTATCATTCATATCAGAAGCCACAAACGGCAGGAAGGCTTAGGAGAAGGTAATCACAGAGCAGATCAATTGGTTAGCCTGACACGAACTGCACCCGTCAATCAATTTGAAGCCGCACGAATCTCCCACACTCAGTTCCATCAAAATGCTAAGGGATTAAAAAGACAATTTCGGCTGACATATGCTGAGGCACAGGGTATTGTTAGGAGTTGCTCGCAGTGCAGTCACCATGGCCCTGGCCTAGGGATGGGGGTCAATCCCTGAGGCCTGAGGGCATTAGAGGTCTGGCAGATGGATGTCACTCATGTTCCTGAATTTGGCAGGTTGAAATATGTACACGTCACGGTAGACACCTATTCAAAATTTATTTGGGCAACTGTGCAACCTGGGGAAAGAGCCTTGCATGTGTGTAAACATCTAACAGCCTGTTTTGCCGTCATGGGAGTTCCAGAACAGACTAAGACGGATAATGGTCCTGCCTATGTCAGTCAAATTCTGCGGAAATTTCTTATTACGTGGGGAGTACAGCATAAAACTGGAATATCTCATTCTCCCACGGGACAAGCCATCGTCAAAAGAACAAACAGGACATTGAAGGACTATCTGCAGAAATTTGCGGACATTACAGATCCAAAGGAGCGTCTACACAGAACCTTGTTTGTTCTCAATCACTTGTGTGTGTTTGGGGACGATTCAGAACCCCCAGCTATCATTCATGCTACTTGTGTAAATACTGCAGCCCCAAGAACTGAATTATCTGTTTATTATAGAAATCCGTGGTCAGGGGAATGGGAAGGTCCTGCCCCTGTTTTGTTTAATGGTCGAGGTTATATGTGTGTTTCCACCCCTACAGGTCCAGTATGGGCACCCAGTAAATGGACACATGCTGATATCACTAATCATAAAACTGGTACTGGAAGCTTGCCAGCGGGAGCTACATCGGCGGCATCTAGCCACACAGCCTCCGGTGTTGGAGGCATCGCTGCTGTTACAGAAGAGGACAATCTGGGCCTCCCCGAGGAATGCATGTGACCAGCTACAGGCAGAACTAGAGAACAGAACTCTGCACTATTCCTTACATGCCTGTGACTGTGGACAAAGGGAATGTGGCTGGGTTCTATTACTTTGTGGCTTATGTAAACTTGTATGGTGGGTCTGTGTATATACCTTGCAAACGGATTTAGGGTGTTTACAGTGTAAATGGAAAATTAGAGAGAGGAATCCTTTTTGGGAATTGCAAGAAGGCATTAGAGGAGACCACCGGTTTGCTCAAGATCTGTTTGCCCTGTTTGAAGCTACTGAAAGCGCAAATCGAGCACAGTGGCAGCGGCGGGTTTGCAGATATTTGGACGGCCTTGGGCTGCTACATTAGACTAAAATTATAAGTAGGGAGTGTGGTAAAGATATTTTTATACCCCAAAAATATGCTGCCCCTGCCAAAAGGTGGGGGAAGGCTCAGAATGAAGGCAAGGAGAGCTCACAGAAAGTAACGTTTCATTTAAGCATGCTCAAATGGTGGATTTGGTTTATGGTCTTGATGAATGTGTTACCCGTTGGCCAAAGTATTTTTAACATCTTGCCTAGAACAAACATATGGGTGACATGGGCAAATATCACAGGGGTAACAGACTTTTGTTTAGGTTTGCAGCAAGCAGACAACCCCTTTAGAACTTGCTTAATTGGTATTCCCCTGCAGGAGAATGAAGCGGACTTTGATGGTTTTCGGAATGTCAAAACAGTGAATCTGACTTCCAATGAAAAGGGAACATGCCTGAGTCCGAATGGGCAATTTGTTTGGCCTTCTATGCGTAATGCAGCGTGGCAGAAAACGGTTATTGAAAATTTGAATCGACCATATCATTTGCCATTGCAGGAGTTAGACCTATTGGGTAGCATTACGCCTGTTAAGTACGTTAACGTGACTGCAACGGGAATGCCAGAATGCGAGGACACGGTACCACCACTTCAACCTGCAAATGGCACTGGAGTAATTTGGTTTGGTGAACCGTGGCAATTGTGGCTAGCATGACAAGGTGAATGGGAGTTTGATACATAGTTTCAAAATTTAACCGGTTCACCTAACTGGGGTGAACTGAAAGCTGGAGGGTTACATGTAAATGTATCAGGGGGCTATCAGTTGCCACCGGGAGTCTTTTTGATATGTGGAGATAGAGCATGGCCAGGGATTCCTTTGAATCCTGTCGGTGGACCATGTTATTTAGGGTGTTTAACTTTGTTTGCTCCACATATGAAAGACTTATTGAAAATGACTCCACAATTTCATAGATCACGGAGGGCACTGCGCACCTTTGATGAAACATGTAATGACCGAGTCGATCTGCAGTCTGTAACAACAAATGTCCTAGCCTCCATATTTATGCCAGGAGCAATGACTGCATTAAACGCTAAGAATATACGAAGGTTAGCGTGTTGGGGAGAGAAGCAATTTAATCTTACATCGTAGATTTTAAGTTCATTACCGCTTGACGTAGATAGTGTTAGGCATGCTACATTACAAAATAGAGCTGCAATAGATTTTTTGTTATTAGCACATGGACACGGTTGTGAGGATTTTGAAGGGATGTGTTGTGTGAACCTTTCCGATCATTCCATATCTATCCACAAGAAGTTGTCACAACTGCAGGGAAACATGAAGCATATTCTTGCTGATGATAATCCCTTTGATGAATGGTTGAGAGGATTGGGCATAACAGGTTGGTTAAAGACATTATTGATGGAAGGAATACGCTTTGTTATAATCATTATAGTAATGCTTTTAGTTTTTAGCTGTGTTTTTTCTTTATTAAAGAGATTAGTTTTTAACATAACCAATCAGGCCTGGCTTGTGCAAAAGAAAAAAGGGGGAATTGCAGAAGAATGGCTGCAGAAGCATGGCTTTAGAATCTCTGAAGATCTGCACAATCCAGGCCTGGTATTACAATAGGCCTGTAATCAGAATTGTACTGAAGTTGCTGTGCTGAAGTTAACAAGAAAGGTAGCCTTGAGCTATTCTTGAATCCTGAGACCAAGTAATTATGTTATGCCAACAGGCCGTGGCTGTAACAAGATACAGCTGCTGGGAAAGCAGGTGCAGGGCCAAGAAAGATAGGGACCGGTATAGGAAATAGGGAGTAACAAACTACAAGGCTGAAGCACAGCAACTCAATTAGCTACATGGATAGAATGCTTATTTTAGTCATGATAATTAGGGGTGTGAGAACCGCGCGTGTTTATAGACTACTAACCAATTATATTTTTGCTTTACGAATATGCATGTGTATTGGTTCTATATAAGTAGTGTTAGAAACTAATAAAGTTGAGCAAGATGCATAACTCATATTGAGCGTCTTCTTGACTTTGGCGAACCCTTCTTCCAACATTTATCAGCTTCATGTAAAGGAATACTGAAAAAACAATCTTTTAAACCTATTACCAAAATGTCCCAGTTTCACAGGATCATTGTCGGGGAAGGCATGCCCGATTGCAGGGCTCCCATTCCCTCCATTACATCATTTGCTTTCCTTAAATCTTGTAACAAGCGCCATTTGCCCTATTTCTTTTTTATCACAAACACAGGGGTATTCCAAGGACTATGGGAAGGTTCTTAGGTGACCTTGTGCTAATTGTTCTTTGACTAATTGCTGGAGGGCTACACATTTTTCCTCAGGGAGGGGCCACTGTTCCACCCAAACAGGGGTATCTGTCTTCCAAGTCAAAGGCAGAGTAGGTCTTTGTACACCCTCCATCACAATGGCCCCTATTAAAAATCCTTCTGGGTACCAATGATGAATCCCCACTGTCCCAAAATGTCCCATCCCCACAAATTCATAGGGACAGATTGTTGCTGTCTGGCCCTCAGGGTTTTGAACCTGCACCATATACTGATTTTGGACACTCTGTGTCACACCACCCACTCCCGCGAATATGGAACCTGCCAAACAGACAGGCCGAGAACAAGGCCAGATGCACACAGATATAATAGTTACATCTGCTCCCATGTCAATCATTCCAGTCACCCATATTGCGGAAGGGGTCCCTTTGGCAAAGGTGATTTTACAGGTTAGAGTTGGTCAAGCATTTTATACACTCAGAGTCCAGAAAATTTGTGGTGTTCCTGTCAAACCAAACCCTTCTTTGCCCTGGACTTTGTCATGGGCATAATTAACTTGCACCCAGAAAGGAATTAATTGTGCAATCCAACTACCTTCAGGAATTGACACCGGGGGGGTGTTGGTGGTGGTGTGTGTGTGTGTCCACACCATTGCTTCAATCTGACCCATATAATCAGCATCAATGACTCCTGGCAAGACAAACAAACTTTGTAACGTTACACTACAGCATCCAAGCAACAGCACACTCAATTTATTGCTGATGGGTCCCACAGCATTTAGTGGGACCTTACGTACTTTATCATCCTCTATTGTGATGGCGGCTGCTGTGGTAACATCCAATCCAGCGCTCCCTGAAGTTCGGGCTGCGAGTTGACTGCATAAGCCTGGAATTGTTGTGGAGGATTCACTTGTATCATCACACTGTTTCCACCCCCCCACATTCCTCCCCCTGTTTCCCTACTTGCAGGTGGCAACAGAATGCAACTGTCCTTGAGTGTTAAATTTAGATCTACAGTATTTTGCAAAACGCCCTGGTTTGTTACATCAACAGCATACCAAACCAGAGCCATCAGTCCTTCCCAGCCTCGATCTCTTTAGGTGACCTTCTTGCCCACATGTGTAACAACGGCAGACAACCCTGACTGCATCAGCAAAGGTCTTTGCCAGACGCTCCATTCGGAAGACAGCAGTTCCCACCTTCCCACATACATCCATTAATTCTATTAAAGTGGGATTACGATTCGCCATGCCTGCAATCATCTTTCTACAATCCTCATTTGCATTGTCCTTAGCTAATTGAACTAACAATGCTTCCTTAGCTGCCCCATTCTGTATTTGCTTGTCCAAGGTGTCTCTCAACCTATCCAGGAATGACACATATCCCTCGTTTGGGCCTTGTTTTATTGTGGTCCATGACTGTTGTGGAGCACCATGATCCGGGACCTGCAATAAATCTTGGAGAGCTAACTTTTCCCTGCTGCAGGACTAAAGGATGTAAGCGAGCTTGTAACTGAGGAGAATTAACTGGAGCCTCCCCCATCAATTGTGGAATCCCCGTCCCAAAACGTGGATCATCCTGGAGGTATTCTAAATTCATCAGTGATTGCTCATTTGCAAAGTGCCTCCAATTTGACTCAAACATTAACATTTGCATAGGGGTCAATATAATTTGCACAATTGAACGTCAATCATGAGCAGTAATCTCTGCTGTGAAAATACTACGTAACAACAACTGAGCATAAGGTGAGCCTATTCCACACTGTATACAGGTTGGTCTTAAGTCTTTTATCACTCCCCAGTTAAAAGGTTCCCTGCTCGGGGGGGGAATCTTTACCATCCCTTTCCAAAGCACTGGGCAGGCTAACACCCTGCCCCCCATGGCAGTTGAACACAGATATCCCCTTCCACAAGTGTTTGCTCCCGCATCTTTTTCAAGAATTTGGCAGGATCTGGTCCCGATGCTGTAATTTGGGCTGGTTGTTGAACACGACCCAAGGTCTCCTCCGATAAATCTATCACAGATGGCTTGGGATCACAGTCAGGCAATGGGACAATGACCAGATCTCCCTGCCACTCCAAAGGGAACCAACTCTGTCCACTTGACCCGGCACCGCTCTGCTCCTCCTGCCGGCCTTGACTGCGTGAATCAGGTGATGGCAGAGAATCCGATGGTGCCGAAAGTACCTTATTGGGCATCATCTCTGCAACCAGGGATGTGGCTATTTCAACCGCAGCCTTTGTCTCCTTGTCTGCTTCTGATTGTTCTAGTAAATTGAAGACCAACCTCCATGATGCCAATGACACTGTAGCAATTTGTCCCCTCTCGTGGCAGCCCCCAAAAGTAACAATCCAGTACTTTGCTATACCTGAATGCTGGAGACATTTTTTACTCCAATGGACAAATTATTCCTTTTACACCACCCTAGCAGAGTTCTTATTACAATCTCATCATACTTTATGCCTTTACCTACAGATATGTCTACTAGCATTGTTAATACAGGGTTTGTCTCACTGTCCACATCTGATTGTTCTAGCGAATCTATGATCAGTCTCCATGCTGTTAACAAAGCTGTAGCAATTTTGTCTCCTCTCAAAGCAGCCTCAAGAAGTACCTTTCCAATGCTTTGCCATGTCTGAATGCTGAAAACCTTTTTCACTGTAACTGGCAAATCATACTTTTTAACCATACTAGCAGAATTCTTATTGCCTTTTGTCATATTTTACACCTCTTTTTTCAAATATATCCATAAGCATTGCAAATATAGAATTTGTCTCCTGTCCACATTTAATTGTTCTAGTAGCTCTAAGACTAATCTCCATGTTGTTAGCAATGTTATTGCAATTTTATCACCCTCGAGGCAGCCTCAAAAAGAGATTTTCCAGCATTTTGCCATGTCTGAACACTGGAGACATTTTTTTGGCATAATTAACACATCATTTACTTTGCACCATGCTAGCAAAGTTCTTATTGCCTTCTTGTTATACTTACACTTCTTTTTTCAATTATGTCTCTAAGCATTGTTAACATAGCATTTTCTTTTTCTGCACCCATATCAATTAGTCCCCATCTACATTGAGCACCAAAAGTTGCTGTTTGAGTTAAGATAGACAACAAATATTACAATACACCCACATCAATGTTGTCAACAGCTCTCCTATCACAGTGTCTGTTACGGGTCACAGGTTCTCCCACTTGTCTCAGCTATGCTGGGCACCAGTTGTTGTAGTCTGAATCCAACTCAGCCTCACACAGAGCACCAATTGCTGCAGCACAAATAGTAGGCTGCAACAAGGCTTTCATCACCAGTCAGATTCTACTGCCCATGCTGTAGCTCTTTCCTCCAAAGGCCAGACCACACTGCTGCTCTCCCTCAATCTGACACCACCCCATCCTCAGGGCTATTTAACCACTTAGGAATGAGCTACACCTGCATCATCCATGTCAATCAACCACTGCCGCTGAGGCAAGGCACAGCTGCATGTTATCAATGCTGATCAACCCACTGCCTTCATTCCGCTACAAAACCACTCTAGTTTAGACAAAGGTCAGGGAACAACTGAGTTTGCTCAAAGACAGAAGGCAAAAAGTTCAGAGTGAGGGGACTACCAGCCTTCCTCCCCGTGGCCCCCACCAAGAGGGCACTACACATGCACAGTTGGGAGGGACTTATGGAAAGGACTTCTGGGAGCTAGTTTAATATGAAAGTGAGGCTAGGTTATGTATATGTATAGGCATATTTGGAAATCTTGTGTATATGTAACATTTGTTTGTATAAATTAGGCAAGTTGCTGTGGCTTTGGTGGGACTAACACACCCCACCCTCCCCACGTGCTCAGTGCATATATACTTATTTTGCAATCTGATAGGGTTGTGGAGTGTGATCCTGCATGCCAATAGGGGTTCCAATATTTGTGAGTATATACGTGCTAACTCAATGTGTGTGAAGACATTGTTTTATCTTGGGTGGGCCAACTAATGACAAGTTGAGTCTAATATAAAGGAAAAATATAAATTCTTCCCTTACACAGTCTCAAAGGGGGATTTGATGCAAGAACTATTTTCTTTAAAGAAATGCATAAATACTATAATGAAAAAAAGTCAAAGGAATTTAAAAAACAGACGATGCTAATTAACCCTTACAAACAGTTAACAAGAGGCCTTGGGAGAGAGAATAGATATCATAAATACCTCAAGCTAAGAAATAACAGGATGAGTTTAAGGAGAACCAAATGGTTAATAAGGCCAAACAGAAAATTATTTGACCTATGTGTGAACTATTCTAATTAGCATACTAAAAGATACACCCTCGAGCAAAAAAAGCCGACAATAACAAAGCCCCCCCCGCAGAACATGCCTAGTGAAAAGAAAGAATACCTTACCTTTAAAGAACAATGAGGCTCATAAGAACTAATGAGAATTTAGTGTGACTAAATGTAATTGTAAACAATTGTTTAAAGCGTATAAAACATTTTGCCGTGTGTTAAGTGGTGTGCTAGCTTTGTGGATTTACAACCTAGCACCTATCTCTGCGCAGACATGAAAAAATTCTGTGTGGATGGGCTCTTGCACAGGGTGAAGAACCCAGATTTGGGATAACAGTATGATGAAAAGTGGGAGGATCATAAAGTGTGTCTTTAAATATAGTCAGTAAACACTTCAACAGAAAAATAAGTGATAATTTGATAGCAAGAAATATAAACAGGAAATAAATTAATGTTAGAAAGAGAAGTCTGATTAAGTTGGTAATGTATTGGGGGGGAGAAAGGGTACTTTAGTACTGTGGTTTTTTCCAGAAAGCCAATATTGTATCACAATCTCCATTTTTTAAAAAAATTATGTTTTCACTTAAGTGATGGCACTGTCTTGTTTAAAAACAGACCTTCCAACTGGGATTAGAGACCATCAAATTAACTGAGCTAATGTTACAAGTTTTTAGGTAATTGCAAAGCTGGCTAATTCTACCTCTGTTGGTAATACAAATACAGCAGTTCCCTGGGTATTTAAATGATGAAATATAAATAACATTGAATTATGTTTTTATTTTGCACAAAGTTGTCCTTAACATATTTATTAACGTTTTTTAATATTGAGTGCATTGAATTGGGAGTATTAGCTGTATCAGGTACCAGAACTACACTAGGAATAGGAACTGGTCTGACTTCATTTGTGCAACTTGACTATAGCAGAAAACATCACCTTGTAATCTAAAGATACCCTGCTTATTTGCCTCACACAGAAAACTGAAGATAAATTTATAGCATCAAATGACTTAGTTTAAACCAACTTGAAGTTTTGTTGTACAATCTCAGTAATTATGGAAGTGTTGGTACATATCAAAGGGGTGGTTATGCTTCCAATCCTAAGACTTTAAAGAAATAACATTCCGTGGCCTTAGATGAGGTAAATTAGTGTCTCCCTTGTCCTTTTACCGATATATTTTAATTTTAGGGGGATTCCCTCCGTTCTCCCAATAAAGTGTTCTGCTATTTAAAGGCAATGGAAAAACACTGCTTCCATGCCACAGAAGGGGAAGAAATTTGTTTTAAAAAAGAAATTACCTATTTTAAATTTTCTTTTAAAGTTCAGATTATGGGGAGGGGAAGTACCAACCAGCAATTCCCACTGTCAACTCCACACCATCTATTTTAGAGCTTCTGTATCTCTAGCACTTTAATTTTATCAAATGAAAAAATGTAATGTTGTAGGTTTTTCCAACAGAAGTAATCTCTGCCCTTCATCAGGATTTTTTTCTACTGCTATGAAAGGAAGAAATCTGAAATGCTTTTAGCAAGGGGGCTAAGCTGTTTCTAAGGACAGTAAATGATCCCTTTTTCCTCCAGGTTATAGACAAAGAAGATCAGGGTAGAAGAAAATTAATTTACATGGTTTTGACTACAATTTTACTTTTAAAATGGGAAAAACGTTGGTTTTCTTCTTTTTTTTTTTTTTTTTTCCATAGAAAAAGATTGGTTCTCTTTAATAATTAAAAAAGGTTAATGTTTCACAAATATGTTACTGGTATCTCATTTTGCTAACTGGGACAATGCATTCAGTGGCAGTGTATTTAACATATGTTTATTAAGTTTTCTCATTTTCACAAAATTTAAGCAATGTTAATATATAATGTGGATCATTTATTACCTATAGTTTGTGCTATTTGTGTGTAAAAGAAGCCTTGGTTGTTTGACTCTGGCCAACAGTCAAACCTCCACACAGATGCTTGTCTACTCCCCTCTCCCACAGGATGGGGAGAAAATGGAAGGAAAGCAAGAAGACTTGTGGATCAGTATAATGACAGGGGGAAAAAAAGCTGTGCATGCAAACAAAGAAAATTAAGGAATTAATTCACGTCTTCCCATTGCCAGGCGGATGGTTAGCAATTTCCAAGAAAGCAGGGTTCAATCATGTGTAATGGTTGCTTGAGAAGACAAATGCCATAACTCTGAATGTTGTTGTTGTTTCCCTCTCTCCCCCCCCCCCTTTCTTCCCCCAGATTTTATTGCTGAGCATGATGTCATATGGTATGGAATATCCCTTTGGTCAGTTGGGGTCAGCTGTCCTGGTTGTGTCCCCTCCCAGTCTCTTGCCACCCCCAGCCTACTTGCTTTGGCAGGGCCCAAGTGGGAAAGAGACAAAGCCTTGATGCTGTACAAGCACTGTTCAGCAGTAGCCATAATATTGGTGTGTCATCAACATTGTTTTAAACATAAATGCAAAGCAGAGCACCATACAGACTACTATGAAGAAAGTTAACCTCATCTCAGCCAGACTGAGCACAGCTAGTAACATAAAATCTAGTTAACATGCATAGGGAAGAGAAAATAACTTTCAAAAAATATGCTTTCAATTTGAAACATATTGACTTAGTTAATACAATATTATCTATAGCAGTGAACTGAACTAATTGGTTTGTATTATCATGGGCTTCAAGATTTTAAAACTAGAATCACAGCCTTTCACCTATTTTCTTTTTCATGAATTGTAACAGGAAAATAAGGTTTCCAGTCTTTTAAAATCCTAGTTGTTTTTCAGCTTTGAATGAAGTAGCTGAAATTTTAAATGAAGCAAATATTCACTATGCACCTGTGGAACAATCTGTTCCTGTCAAAAACTGGTATAGCATTTCAATATATCCTGGCTTCAGCTGCTTTGTCTTTGACTTCTCTTTCAGAGATTTGATTTTTCTTTAACACTTCAAATACTACTGAATATTTTTGTAGTTTAAATTAACTGTTTACTAGATTACTACTTTGCACAGAATGTCAGATTTCATATTTAGTATAAATGGATTGATTTAAAACAAAAATGTCTTTAAATAAAGCAAGATTCAAAAGCAGTTGTTTTTTTAAATTCTTCTATTTTTATCCACCCTGTATATATCCCTATGGAGATCTGAGAGCCTGGCTCTCTGAAGAAAGAAATTTGATAGCAAGTATAGATACATATAGATATATATTTAAGATGTACAATTATTCCCCTTTAATTTTTTTCTTAAATCTGCTAAAGACATTTCCAAGACTCTTTCACTTTTTTTATATGTGAGAGTGAGGTTAGAGTAGTTTAGGATACACAAACCAAAAGTGGATGCTTAGGTGATGTGGTTAAAGGAGATAGATTACAGTTTATAGACAGATGAGTAGATACTCTACTGAGAATGTCACTTACTAGCTGGCATCCTGCTGTCCCCAGTGGGAACTCTACTCTCTCTGCACACATCTCACTATTTATATGTTTTTCTCCTATAGTCGTGCAATCCCTCCAATCTCTTGGCTCCTTATTCTCTTCTGAAGACCTCTCCAGACTTCCCCAGGTCCCCTGTGTCCTTGGCCTTCTGCCTTTCTTTTATTCATCTCCATATGGAAGTTCTCCCTTGTTATTGGTTTGGTTGGTTTGGTTCATCAGAGTGAAGTTGCACCACATGCAAGTGTCACAGAAAAACCATAATTACAATTAGATCAGGTCAGAACAGAAGCAGTTTATACTATAACCATAGCAGAGAACACAGAACAGCAGTGTGACAGACTGCTAATATGATCTCTGCGCAAATAAGGCCGGTATTGTGATTGGGCAGGGAGGGGGGAGGAGGAGGACAGGGAGAAGGAGGGAGAAGAGAGGGAGGAGAAGAAAAAGGAGAGGAAGGGAGAGGAGAGGGAGGAGGGGGGAAGGGAGAGGAGAGGGGGGAGGAGGGGGACAGGGAGGAAAGGGGGGAGGAGGGGGAGAGGCAGGAAGTGGAGAGGGAGAGGAGGAGAAGGTAGAGAGGGAGGAGAAGGAGAGGGAGATAAGAGGGGAGAGGGGAGGAGAAGGAGAAAGAGGGGAGAAAAAGGAGAGGTAGAGGAAGGAGAAAGAGAACAACAGGAAGAGGGAGAAGGAAAAGGACAGAGAGAGGGAGAAGGAGGAGGGAGGGATAAGGAGGAAGGGAGGGCAAAGAAGAAGGGGAAGGAGAGGGCAAAGAGGAAGGGGAAGGAGGAGGAAAGAGGAAGGGGAAAGAGAGGGCAGATTAGACAGAGAAGGGGAAGAAGAAGGAGTGTGAGAAGAAGGAGAAGGAGAGGCAGAAGAAGGAGAAGGGTAGGGAAAAGAAGGAGAGGGAGAGTTAGAAGTAGAGGGAGAGAAAAGAATGAGAAAGAGGCGAAGGAGAAGGTGAATAAGAAGTGGGAGGAGAATGAGGGAGAGGGAAAACAATGAGAGGGAGAAGGAGAGGAAGAGGGAGAAGAAGAAGGAGAAGGAGAGGGAGAGGAAGGACAAGAAGAGGGGAGAAGAAGGAAAAGAAGGAGACAGAGACGGAGAGGAAGGAGAAGAAGAGGGAGAAGAAGGAGGAGTGGGAAGAAGGAGAATGAGAGGGAGAAGGAGAAGGAGAAGGAGACGGAGGGAGGATAAGGGAAGGAGAGGGAGAAGAAGGAGAAGGACAGGGAGAAGAAGAAGGAGAGGGAGAAGAAGATGAAGAAGAAGAAGGAGAGGGAGGAGAAGGAGAAGGAGAGGGAGAAGAAAAAGGAGAAGGAGAGGCAGAAAAGGAGATGGAGAATGAGAGGGAGAAAGAAGGGAATGAGAAAGACAGGGAGAGGGGAGGGAAGGACAGGGAGACGGAGAAGAAGGTAAGGGAGATGGAGAAGAGAGGGCGAAGAAGAAGGGGAAGAGGACAGGGCGAAGAAGGCGGCGAAGGAGAGGGGGAAGAGTAAGGGGAAGGAGAGGGTGAAGAGGAAGGGGATGGAGAAGGCAAACAGGCAGGGGAAGGAGAGGGCAAAGAAGAAGGGGAAGGAGAGGACGAAATAGAGGGAGAAGGGGAAGGCAAGGGCAGATTAGAGGGAGAAGGGGAAGGAGAGGGTGGATTAGAGGAAGATGTGGAAGGAGAGGTCGAGGGAGAAGGGGAAGGAGAGGGAGAGGGAGAGAGAGAAGGAGAAGGAGAGGGAGAGGGAGAAGAAGGAGGAGATGGACAAGAAGGAGAAGGACAGAGAGAAGAAGGAGAGGGAGAGGGAGAAGAAGGAGATGGACAAGAAGGAGAAGGACAGAGAGAAGAGGGAGAGGGAAAGGAAGGAGAGGGAGAGAGAGAAGAAGAAGGAGAGGGAGAGGGAGAGCGAGAGGGAGAAGGACAGGGATATGGAGAAGGAGAGGGAGACGGAAAAGGAGATGGTGATGGAGAGGGAGAGGGAGAAGGAGAGGGAGAAGAAGAGGGAGAGAGAGAAGAAGAGGGAGAGAGAGAAGGAGAGGGAGAAGGAGAAGGGGAGGGAGAGGGAGAAGGAGAAGGGGAGGGAGAGGGAGAAGGAGGAGAGGGAGACGGAAAAGAAGATGGAGACGGAGAGGGAGGGAGGAAGGAGAGGGAGAGGGAGAGGAGAAGCAGAGGGAGGGAGGGAGATGGAGAAGGAGAAGGAGAGTGAGAGGGAGAAGAAGAAGGAGAAGGAGAGGGAGAGAGAGAAGGAGAAGGAGAAGGAGAGGGAGAAGAAGAAGGAGAAGGAGAGGGAGAAGGAGAAGGAGAGGGAGATGCAAAAGGATATGGTGACGGAGAGGGAGAGGGAGAAGGAGAGGGAGACGGAGAAGGAGAGGGAGACGGAAAAGGATATGGTGACGGAGAGGGAGAGGGAGAAGGAGAGGGAGGGAGAAGAGCGTGAGAAGGAGGGGAGAGGGAGAGGAGAAGGAGGAGGAGAAGGAGAGGGGAAAGATGGAGTAGGAGATAGAGAGGGAGAAGAAAGAGAAGGAGAGGGAGAGGCAGAAGAAGAGGGAGAGGGAGAGAGAGAGGTAGAGGGAGAGGGAGAAGAAGAAGGAGAGGGAGAGGGAGAAGAAGAAGGAGGAGAGGGAGTAGGATAGGGAGAGGTTGAATGAGAAGGGGAATGAGAGGGAGAAGGAGAGGGAGAATGAGAAGGAGAGGGAGTAGGAGAGTGAGAGGGAGAAGGAGTGGGAGAGTTTAGAGGAATTTTAAAGGACATGTGGACATAGTTACCATGTCTGGGTTGGGACAGCCCAGGCCTGTTAGTTAAAACTGCAGAGCAACTTTAAATTGCCCTTGAAACAAGCAGTGAGAAAGAAAACAAGCTATGCACAAATAAGAAGCCAGGTGCAGAGCAAGTCTGGGAAACGCAAAATCAACACACTTCATCAGCACACTCTGATCAGGGCTGCAGCATGCTCACCGATTAGCGACACGGATGCCCGTGTGCCAGAAACTTTTATCCAATCACCTGTGTGTAAAGTCGTGTGAGCGGTTGGTCTAAGTTATAAATATGACCTGTTTTTTATAAGGAGCATGGCATGTAGGCATATGGTGTGATTGTTGTGACTTGGCCGACTCTCCACTGGGGATCCTTTCATCTGGCACTGAACAGGGACCCATTTTTCGCTTAAATGTGGTTCGCTTAAATGCGGAGGTCTCCGGCATTGGACCCGAAGGGACATTGTCCGATTAGGGAGCTGGAGGTTGGAGGCGGGTGGAACCTGGAAGGCGAAAAGCGGAGTCCGAGTTCGGTGTAGAGCTGCAGTTCCACCCCTGCACGTAAGACCATGAAGAATAAAACACGGCAGGGCTCTCCACTGATATCCTCTCTGAGAGAGGTGAGAGCACTAACGAAGACCACGACGAAAAAAAAAAAAACGCGGCAGGGCTCTCGCTGATACCGTCTCTGAGAGAGGGGAGAGCTCTCAGGAAGACCGGGATGGAATTAGACGTGGCAATTAAGCTCTTAACTAGTATCCTCTTAAGAGAGGGGAGAGCACTAAAGAACAGAAGTGGATGCTTAGCTCGCTGGGCACGAAAAAAGGATAAGATTCCGAGCCCGCGTATTGTTTAGTATTATAGAATGGAGGTACTGGGAAATTGCCTCTGGGATATTACGTCGAGGGAGGTAAAGAAGGAAAAGAAGCTAAGCGTTAAGAGCTATGTGGCGGTCTTAATAACACTCTGGAAATATGAAGGCAGAAAAGAAAGTAGTGGCAGCAGCTACAAAGAGTTGGGAGGAGATGTGGTAGAAAAGCTGATAGAGCAGAAGGGTGATTCACCTAAGCCTTCTCTCTGGCTACATTTTCGGAGTTGGGCAACTTGTCCTATGAAGGGTATGTCTGCCCTGCATGTTCAACAGTGTGGAGTTTTTAGATAAGACAGCGGGCAAACTGGAAGTTATCCTCGGGGGTCTGTTGTAAATGAGCCGAAACCAGAAGAGTCTGTTGAGCTTCCCCAGGAAGGAGGAGCAGCGAGTCATGCTGCACCAATTGGAGTGTGGGTGGAGCAAGACCAAACGGAGGGTGGTGACAGCTCGTAGGTCAAATTCAGGGGCGGTCCGATGTATCCTCCTCTTCCTGAAAATCATGGACAAATTTGAGGAGGAGGGGAGGGAGAAACTTGTGATAAAATACAGAGAAATCTTACAGGAGGTAATAGATAAATTAGAAACCCGGAAAAGCGAGTTGAAATGAACCTGCCTACTACTTCAATCCCTGAGTTCCTCCAGTTAGCCCAACTACCGCTGATGCTGAACTCGAGAAAAGATCCAATTCTACAGCGTTGGTCTGGTGGTGTTTGTGATGCTATTTTGGAGGGTGACTGGCAAGGACTAACTCGGTTAGATTGTCCAGTAGTGGTATAATCTTGGTGCACAATGGGAGCCGCATGATTGGAAAATATTGCAACAGGCAAAGCAAACGGTAACTACTCATGGTCTGCGTTCACAGGCTGCACGACAGATCATACAGTTTATTACATGATTTATGGAAGGTTAATGATCAGATGTTGGCGAAGGGAGTGTTGCAACCTGGTCTTCCAACTCCTACAATGATCCCTCAGAATTGACAAATTGTTGTGATAGACTAGAAAGATTGTTCCTTTACGATTCCCTTACATCCTGATGACACGCAAAGATTTGCATTCATTCTGCCACCAATAAACCGTGCCGCTCTGGTCAAACGGTATGAATGGGTTGTTTTACCACAAGGAATGAAGAACTCTCCTGCGATGTGTCAGACTATTGTAGATTGGGCACTTGTTCCAGTACAACAACGTTGGCCTCACGTCCTGATCTACCATTATATGCACAATATTTTATTGGCCGCTGAACAGGGGATTTCAGATGATCAAATGAATTGGCTTGTTGACCACCTTCTATCATGTGGTTTGATTGTGGCACCTGAGCATATTCAACGTTTGGACCCATGGAAATATTTGGGCTGGCTCATCTCAGATGCTCAAATCCAGCCACAGAAGGTAACTCTTACTACACAAATAACTAATCTGCATGATGCTCAAAGGCTTTTAGGAGACCTACAGTGGGTTCGAAATATAGTTGGCCTCACTAACGATGATTTGC
Source organism: Falco rusticolus (assembly GCF_015220075.1). Taxonomy (NCBI): domain Eukaryota; kingdom Metazoa; phylum Chordata; class Aves; order Falconiformes; family Falconidae; genus Falco; species Falco rusticolus. Next base: position 9,632,207 of record NC_051209.1, on the reverse strand, counting down.
AATGGCACCAAAGCCAACAGTCCTCGAACTTGTTCACCAGAACAGTGGGCTGCCCTAGAAGTTGTGTCCCGTAAGATTCAGACTGGCTGGTGTGGTCGCCAAATGGCGAATCATCCGTTATCCTTTTTGGTTTGTAATGTTGCCACTTCACCTTTTGCCCTTATTTGCAATGGCAAAAGAAAAAGGGGGAAAATACGGCGATCGTTTTTGAGTGGCTGTTTTTGCCATCGCAACCCAGACATCGTATTTTAAGTCGTCCTGAAGCAGTGGAGGCCTTGGTGAGAAAAGGAAGAGACAGGATTGTTGAAATTGATGGGACTGAACCGGCAGATATCAGTATTCCAGTCCGTGGTGATGATTATGAGTGGCTCCTGAGACATTCAACAGCCATACAGGAAGCCTTGATGGGCTATACAGGTGTTGACAACAACCGGCCAAAAGGACCTCTCTGGAAGATGTTAGAACATTACCAGTGGATTGAGAGACGTTATGCTCAAAAAGACCAGTTGAGGGGCCAACGGTGTTTACAGATGCAGGATGAAAGATGAAGGGCTGTGTGTGTATACAATTGATAATCAGTGGCAGAAACAAGTGATCACCACGTGAACCACGGGACAACCTTCAAACCTTAGAACTGAAAGCAGTGTGGGGCATTGGGAAGCTGGAACGACACACCTGTAACATAGCATCAGACTCATTGTACGTAGTTGGTGTAGTACAGCGCATTGAAGATGCCTTGTTGAGAGAGACAAAGAACCAACATCTTGGTGAAATGTTTATACAACTGCGTACTCTTCGACAGAGAAAAGATGAATTTTGTATTATGCATATTAGAAGGCATCAGGGACCATTGGTTTGGGCGAAGGAAATGCTAGAGCTGATGAAGCAGTCTCTGTCTGGCAATAACTTCGACAACAAATAAGTTTGAAGAAGCTCGTAAAGCCACGAGATGTTTCATCAGAATGCAAAGTCTTTACATCGACAGTATCAAATACCGTAGCAGATGCAAAGGGTATTGTCCGCTCCTGTCCTCAATGTAGTCATCATGGACTGGTTTAGGGGTGGGCACTAACCCAAAAGGTCTGAAGGCACTTCAGGTTTGGCAAATGGATGTAACACATGTACCTGACTTTGGGAAGTTAGTATGTGCAGTCACAATTGACACCTATTCTCATTTTATATGGGCCACTGCACAAACCGTGTGAAAAGGCGTTAATGTGGAGAGACACTTAATGTCTTGTTTTGCTGTCATGGGAGTACCTGTAGAAATACAGACAGACAATGGTCCGGCGGTATAGTAGTCAACGAGTCGCTAGGTTATGGACAACTGGGGGAATTAAACACGTTAAAGGGATTCCTCACTCCCCAACGGGGCAAGCAGTTGTTGAAAGGGCAAACCGTACCCTGAAGAATTATCTTCAGAGACAGAAAGTATCGCAGGACATAGATGTAGCTAAAAGGTTGACTGAGGTGTTGTTTACCTTAAACTATCTCTCCCTTACAGAGGGTAGAGAGGGACCACCTGTTGTTATACATCACCAAACAGCACGAGGGAACCAAACAACTACAGTTCCTGGTTTGAATGTTCTGTATAAAAATATGGCTTCAGGCATATGGGAAGGACCTAATCCGGTGTTATTTATCGGTAGAGGTTATTTTTGTATCTCCACAGATAAAGGACCTATATGGGTCCCTAGCAAGTTTGTGATCTGTATGTCAAGATCAGAAGACGGAAGAGAAGACTCAGAGCGAGCAGACGGAATAAACTGTCTATGTTGTAAGGGATGTAACCCACGGGTATTGTGCCAATGTATGCTATGTGGGGTAAAACGGTTCTGTAAGCCAAAGCTTAAACGTAAATGGTGTAAAGAGTGTATGTGTTGATTAGTAACCGGGCATGAAGCAAGAGAAACATACGACTAGTGTAACACATGCTTGGAGACAGTATACATCATCAGAATCTGTGAAAGCACAGATTTGTGGGGTAGAATGTAAAAAAAAAAAAAAGGTGGAAATTGCAAGAGTAAACATGTGGACTTGGTTTGCGTTGGTTTGCAGTCTTGAATTTTTTACCCATTGGCCAAAGTACTTTTGACATCTTGCCTAGGAGAAACATATGGGTGACATGGGCAAATATCACGGGAGTAACAGACTTTTATTTAAGTCTGCAAGAAGCAGACAACCCCTTTAGAACTTGTTAAATTGGTATTCCCCTGCAAGAGAATGAAACAAATTTTGATGGTTTTGGAATGTTAAAACAGTGGATCTGACTTCCAATCAGAATGGGTACATGTATGAGTCCAATGGGCA
>NC_051209.1:9548666-9629797 GCF_015220075.1 Falco rusticolus | reverse complement strand
CCACATCAATGTTGTCAACAGCTCTCCTATCACAGTGTCTGTTACGGGTCACAGGTTCTCCCACTTGTCTCAGCTATGCTGGGCACCAGTTGTTGTAGTCTGAATCCAACTCAGCCTCACACAGAGCACCAATTGCTGCAGCACAAACTAGTAGGCTGCAACAAGGCTTTCATCATCAGTCAGATTCTACTGTCCATGCTGTATCTCCTTCCTCCAGAAACCAGACCACCCTGCTACCCCATCCAACCCCCTCTCCCACAATCCTCAGGGCTATTTAACCACTTAGTGGGAACGAGCTACACCTGCACATCATCCATGTCAATCAACCCACTGCCTCTGAGACAAGGCCACAGCTGCATACCATCAATGCCAATCAACCCACTCCCTTCATTCCTCTACAGCTTACTTTTAGTTTCAGTCCAAACAAAGGTCTGTCTTTAAGTATCAGCTAACAGATCTTTTCACCACATTTTCTGTTGTTACAGAAGATATGCTAAATTATCTTATCTTAATGCTGCAAAGGCAGCGAATAAGACCCACCAAGGGACAATTCAATTGTATGTATGAATTTAAATAAAACATATTTTCTTTTGCCTTTTTGTGAAAACAACCACAAAACATTGATTGCTGTATAATTCTTGAAATTAATGCCAAAGGAAGACAAGAAAAATGTCAAATGGTAGAGAAAAAGGGTGTGTCAATGCTGTGACACTTTTCCATTCACACCAACATCAGGAGCACTTCCTGTCAAGCAAATGCATCTGAACTGAATGTCAGACTTGTGTATCTGAGATCAAAATCTGATTTATCTGATTGCGTAAGGCTGCAATACCCTATAGCAACAAAATGTAATCCCTCTCACCTTGACTGTAGGTTATGGAATGGGTTTTGGTTGAATGTGAATAGGTGGCAATGATGTAGTAACAGTCTTTTAACCTCCCCATTTAAAATTGATATGTACTAAAGCAGGCCTATGAAAAAACCAAATCCATTTCTGGGCTGCAAATGGTTACTTCTCTAAATGTTCAGTAGTTCTGACTTAAACTGGCATCTCAGTCAGATGTCATAAAAGCTCAAGAACTTGATGAGCTAAGATGTAATCAAAATCTCCTATGTCAGATAATAAATGTAGTATTAGGTTGGTTTAGAAAGACAATGTTACCTTAAAAGATACCATCTAGCCAAATAATTTTAAAATAAATTTGCAGTCTGTGACATTTCATGGAAATCTGGTAATGTAAACATGACAATAATCTTTAGCAACAAAATCAAAACTGTGGAAGGACTGGAGACTGACTATCTTTTTCATATCTACTTTCAAGTAGAAGGGAAAGGAGGATTTACCCTAAGGGCAGGTATTCAAGTAGATTCATTTTTAGAAGTTTTCAGAAGTATTAAATATGAACAAACTCAGCTTCCCCATCCCTTTTGCAGTGAAAAGGAATATAGTACTCAATGCTCAAATAAAAACATGAAAAGCAAGTCACAAAAAAAATGGACAGATAAATTAGACCCCCAAGAAATATTATTGACTGAGAAGATAACTATGGAAATCCAGTGGCACTGACTTAGTGATTGCTAACATGCTTGCATGTTATTAGCCACTCAAAGAATGTTAAAGGTTTCAACTATAAAGTACATAATCAGTAATGTGAGGCACCCTGTTTAAACATTTCTTAAATGGATATTTTCATTATCATCATAAAACATAATGACTAATTTTATATCAAAATAACTCAGTCCCAAAACTATCATTGTGCTAGAACAACCCTTTTGCTCTTTTGTAGTAGTGGATAATCCAGAACCACACAAATGGTTTCCTTGCTAAATAAGGAAAGCCTTCAAAGTATTTCAACACTGCAGCTAAAGGAGTGATTGCAGTGTGGGGAAGAACTTTAAGATACCTTTTATCTATGTAGCATGGGGAGAATAGCAGTGACAATGTAGAGATATGGATGTGAGTGGAGCCCCCTGCCCCATGACCTTATCCCAGTTGCTAGCCCACAATGAATTTTGTGCTACTGCACCTTCAACATTATTGCTGCCTGTGCCAGTTAGACTAAGTCTATGCCTTTCCATGCTGCATTAACATTTTTATTTTTCTGTTCAAGCATACCCTGATTTTGTTATGCTTCTTGTCCAGGGCATCTTATTCCATTCTACTTCTTATGTCCGAGTAAGCTGAAAATATCTGTCTTTAGATAATGTGTTGCATAAAGGATTGTTTATCTTGTTTAATTTGACATATTTGTTCATAGATGGGTCTGAGTTCTTCCAAAGACTGATGGCTGGTGATAGAGTAAACCAAAACGACAAACCTCTCTGCCCAACTCTCTAGCCTGTCCAGGTCTGGCTGAATGGCAGCACAGCCTTCCAGTGAATCAGCCACTCCTCCCAGTTTTGTATCATCAGCAAACTTGCTGAGGGTACACTCTGTCCCTTCATCCAGGTCACTGATGAATAAATTGAACAGGACTGGACCCAGTACTGCCCCCTGGGGAACACCACTAGATACAGGCCTCCAGCTAGACTCAGTGCCATTGATCACAACTCCCCAAGTTCTGCCATTCAGCCAGTTCTCAGTCCACCTCACTGTCCACTCATCTAACCCACACTTCCTGAGCTTACCTATGAGTATATTATGGGAGACAGTGTCAAAAACCTTGCTGAGGTCAAGGTAGACAACATCCACCGCTCTCCCCTCGTCTACCCAGCCAGTCATTCCATCAGAGAAGGCTATTAGGTTGATGAGGCATGATTTCCCTTTGGTGAATCCATGCTGACTATTCCTGATAACCACCTTTTCCTCCACATGCTTCAAGATGACCTCCAGGATGAGCTGGTCCATCATCTTTTCAGGGATGGAGGTGAGGCTGACCCGCCTGTAGTTTCCTGGGTCCTCCTCCATGCCCTTTTTGAAGACTGGAGTGACATTGGTTTTCCCCCAGTCCTCAGGCACCTCTCCTGTCTTCTATGGCCTTTCAAAGATGATGGAAAGTGGCTTAGCAATAACATCTGCCAGCTCCCTCAGCACTCAAGGGTGTATCCCATGGATTTGTGAGTGTCAAGTTTGCTTAAAGTGATCTATAATATGATCCTCCTTGACCAAGGGAAAGTCTTCCTTTCTCCAGACTTCCTCTATTGCCTCCAGGGTCTGGGAAACCTGGAGGCTAGCCTTGATAATAAAGACTGAAGCAAAGGCAGCATTCATTAACTACTCCTCCTCTGTGTCCCTTGCACCCACCTCATTCAGCAGCAGGTCCACATTTTCCCTAGTCTTCCTTTTCCTGCTGATGTACTTGAAGAAGCCCTTCTTGTTGTCCTTGACCTCCCTCACCATATTTAATTCCAAACAGACCTTAGCCTTTTTTGTCGCATCCCTGCATGTTCTGACAACATTCTTATGTTCTTCCCAAGTGGCCTGTCCCTTTTTCCACATTCCGTAAACCTCCCTCTGTTTGAGACTTGCAGTAGCTCCTTGATCATATATGCAGGCCTCCTGCCCCCTTTGCTTGATGTTTTACTCATAGGGATGCACCTATCTGCAGCTTGGAGGAAGTGATGATTGAATATTAGCCAGCTGTCTTGGACTCCTCTACCTTCCAGAGTCCTAACCCATGGGATTCCTCCAAGTAGGTCCTTGAAGCAGCCAAAGTATAGCTCTTGTGAAGCCCAGGGTTGCAAACCTAATTATTGCCCTGCTTCCTCCACACAGGATCCTGAACTCCCCTATTTCATGGTCACTGCAGCCAAGGCTTCCCCCAAATTTCACATCCCCAACCAGTCCTTCTTTGTTAGTACAACATCCAGGAGTACAACTCACCTCGTCAACTCCTCCACTGCCTGTGTCAAAAAGTTACCATCAATGCTCTGCAGAAACCTCTTGGACTATGTGTGCCTAGCTGTGTTGTCTTTCCAGCAGATATCAGAGTGGTTGAAGTTGCCCATGAGAACCAAGGATTGTGAGGCTATCTCCAATTGTCTGTAGAAGGCCTCATTGATTTCCTCTTCCTGATCAGGTGACCTGTAATAATAAGTGGTGTCCCTCAGGGGTCCATACTGGGACCAGTAATATTCAATATCTTCATCAATGACATAGACAGTGGGATTGAGGGCACCCTCAAAAAGTTTACAGATGACATCAAGCTCAGTGGTGCAGCTGACATGCCTGAGGAAAGGGATGCCATCCAGAGGGACCTGGACAAGCTCAAGAAGTAGGCCCATGCCAATCTCATGAAGTTCAACAAGGCCAAGTGCAAGGGCCTGCACCTGGGTTGGGGCAATCCCCAAAATCAGTACACACTAGGGGATGAATGGATTAAGAGCATCCCTGAAGAAAAGGACTTGGGGATGTTGGTGGATGAAAAATTGAACATGAGACAGCAATGTGTGATTGCAGCCCAGAAAGCCAATCACATTCTGGGCTGCATCAAAAGAAGCATGGCCAGCAGATCGAGGGAGTTGTATCTCCCCCTCTACTGCACTCTGGTGAGACACTACCTGGAGTACTGCATCCAGCTTTTGGGTCCTCAGCACAGGAAACACATGGACCTGTTAAAGTGGGTCCAGAAGAGGGCCATGAAAATGGACAGAGGACTGGAACATCTCTCCTATGAATACAGGCTGAGAGTTGGTGGTGTCCAGCCTGGAGAAAAGTAGGCTCTGGGGAGACCTTATTGCAGCCTTTCAATAAGGTGCCTTATAAGAAAGACAGAGAGACTTTTTGCCAGGGCCTACAGTGATAGGAGAAGGTATTACAGTTTTAAAAAGAATTAAATTTAAAGAACTGAATCTGTCTAGGGATGTCAAAGACAACAGGAAGGGCTTCTGTAAGTACATAGGTGAGAAAAGGAAGACTAGGGAAAATGTAAGTCTAATCCATGTGACTGAAAGCCCAACCAGAAGAGGTGTTTTCAGCTTACACATAAATTTGAAAGAAATAAGATTCCCTAGACAAGAAGGATAACAAAGTCAGGGTATGCTTGAACAGAAAAATTAAAACGTTAGTGCAGCATGGAAAGGCATAGCCTTAATCTAATTGGCACAGGCAGCAATAACTTTGAAGGCAACCATTTCACATAATCCCTTCCATACAGTAGCTAGCAAGGTATTTCAGTCTGCCATCTCAGTGCAGGTAGAGGATGGAGATCCATGCAGCATCAAAGACACAAGGATCACAGAAGCACCTGAGAACAGTCACATAGGAATTCGTGCTTCTTCCCAAAAAAGTTGGCGGGATCAATAGCCCAACTGAAGTGCATCTACACCAATGCACGCAGCATGAGCAACAAACAGGAGGAGTTTGAAGCCATTGTACAGCTGTAAAACCATGACATAGTTGCAATCACAAAAACATGGTGGGATGACTCACATGACTGGAGTGCTGCAATGGATGACTATAAACTCTTTAGAAGGGATAGGCAAGGAAGGAGAGGCAGTGGGGTACCCCTGTATTTTAGGGAGTGTTTTGACTGTCTAGAGCTTGATGATGGTGACAATAGGGTTGAATATTTATGGGTAAGAATCAGGGGAAAGGCCAACAAGGCAGATATCATGGTGGGCATGTTCTAGACCACCCAACCAGGATGAAGAGACAGGTGAAATATTCTATAAGCAACTGGGAGAAGTCTCCATAATCGCCAGCCTTTGTTCTCATGGGGGACTTCGACTTACCAGATGTCTGCTGGAAATACAATACAGTGAAGAAGAAACAGTCTAGGAGGTTCCTGGAGTATATGGAAGACAACTTCCTGACACAGCTGGTGAGTGAGCCAACAAGGGAAAGCATCCTGCTGGACCTGTTGTCGTAAGGTTATGCAGGGAGTAAATTCAAAGAGCCAAAGCCCAACTAGAACTAATTTGACTACTGTCATAAAAGACAATAGAAAATGTTTCTATAAATACATTAACAACAAAAGGAGGGCTAAGGAGAATCTCCATCCTTTATTGGATGCAGGGGGAACATTGCCACAAAGGCTGAGGAAAAGGCTGAGGTACATAATGCCTTCTTTGTCTCAGTCTTTAATAGTAAGACCAGTTGTTCTCGGGGTATTCAGTCCCCTGAGCTGGAAGACAGGGATGAGAAGGAGCAGAATGAAGTCCCCACAGTCCAGGAGGAAATGGTTAGTGACCTGCTACACCACTTAGACACACAGAAGTCTATGGGTCCAGATGGGATCCACCTGAGGGTACTGAGGGAGCTGGCAGAAGTGCTCACCAAGCCACTTTCAATCATTTATCAACAGTCCTGGCTAACCAGGGAGGTCCCAGTTGACTTGAGGTTAGCAAATGTGACTCCTATCTACAAGAAGAACAAGAAGGAGGATCCAGCAAACTATGGGTCTGTCAGTATGACCTCAGTGCCAAGGAAGGTTACAGAGCAGATCATCTTGAGAGTCATCACACGGCACGTGCAGGACAGCCAGGTGATCAGGCCCAGTCAGCATGGGTTTATGAAAGGCAGGTCCTGCTCAACTAACCCGATCTCCTTCTATGATGAGATGACCTGCTTAGTGGATGAAGGAAAGGCTGTAGATGTTGTTTATTTGGACCTTAGTAAAGCCTTTGACACCATCTCCCACAGCATTCTCCTGGAGAAACTGGTTACTCATGGCTTAGACAGGTGTATTCTTCGCTGAGTAAAAAACTGGCTGGATGGCCAGGTCCAAAGAGTGGTGGTGAATGGAGTTACATCCAATTGGCAACCAGTCACAAGTGGTGTTCCCCAGGGCTCAGTATTGGGGCCAGTTCTGTTTAATATCTTTATCAATGATCTGGATGAGGGAATTGGGTGCATCCTCAGTAAGTTTGCACATCACACCAAGTTGGGCAGGAGTGTTGATCTGCTTGAGGGTTGTAAGGCTCTGCAGAGGGATCTGGACAGGCTGGACTGATGGGCTGAGGCCAAGTCTATGAAGTTCAACAAGGCTAAGTGTTGAGTCTTATATTTGGGTCACAACAACTCCATGTACTGCTACAGGCTTGGGGAAGAGTGGCTGGAAAGGTGTCTGGAGGAAAAGGACCTGTTGGTCAACAGCCGACTGAACATGAGCCAGCAGTGTGCCCAGGGCCCAGGTGGCCAAGGACAATAGCATCCTAGCTCGTATCTGAAACAGTGTGGCCAGCAGTACAAGGGAAGTGATCACACACACACACGTATTTGACACTGGTGAGACCACACCTCAAATACTATGTTCACTTTTGGGCCCCTTACTACAAGAAAGACAAGGTGCTGGAGCATGTCCAGAGAAGGGCAATGAAGTTGGTGAAGGGTCTAGAGAACAAGTCAAATGAGGAGCGGCTGAAGGAACTGGAGTTGTTTAGCCTGGAGAAAAGGAGGCTGAGGGGAGACCTTATTGCTCTCTACAACTACCTGAAAGGAGGTTGTAGGCAGGTGGGGGTAGGTCTCTTTTCCCAGATAAGAAGAGACAGGACAGGAGGAAACAGCCTCAAGTTGCACCAGAGGAGGTTTAGATCGGATATTAGGAAAAATTTCTTCACTGAAAGGGTTGCCAAGCATTGGAACAGGCTGCCCAGGGAAGTGGTTGAGTCACCATCCCCGGAGGTATTTAAAAGACATGTAGGCATGGCACTTAGGGACATGGTTTAGCAGTGGACTTGGCAGTGTTAGGTTAATGGTTAGACTTGATGGTCTCAAAGGTCTTTTCCAACCTAATTGATTCTATGATGCTATAAATGAATCAAGTTCCAACTGAAAAAAACCCCCAAAATAAAACATTTAAAGCCTTTTGTTTCTATTACTTCCAGAACCTTGCCACTCTAATGGTTTAAACCTTGCAGTGGAAATGTATTTACAACCCACCTATATCAAATCATTCTTTTGTCTTCTCAGGAATGAAGATAAATAGCTGTACATTGCAATTATTGCCCCAGATGTTCAGTTACATAGGGCCATTGATTTGTAGCTGTGTATTTGAACCTTTTCTGTGTTTTAACATTTATTCATGCAAGACCCCTACAAATGCAGTGTGAGATATAAAATGAACCCTGTAGGAATATCACATTTCATAGTTCCTGAATGATGGCACAGATGGCATTCCACAAGAACTGGGTACTACTGAGTAAAGTACAGCTGGATTTCCTTGGAGGGCAACTCCTGAAAAATGAAGTCTATAAGTCAGAAATAAAAAAAACCCCAAAGCACAAAGAAATCTGAAGCCAAAATAGCCATCTGATCAAGAATTAAAAAAACTTGGGATCTAAAACCATTCTAGACACAATAAATTGTAAACCCTGGCAAAGGTATAACAACAATCAATTGTAATGGCTTCATTTATATGGAAGAATATGTGGCACGTGCCTATACATATTTGCATTTATAGATATATACATATTCATGTATAATTAAGCACTTACAAACCCAACACATTTCAAAAATACTTTAAAGATAATTACATCAAATCTTGGTGCTCCATTCTGAGCTCAACTGGCTGTGACTGATTGCTGCAGCATATTGAACATCCCACAGTTTATGGAGAACACAGCAAGAAAGGAAGTATTATCAGCTCTGAATTAATGTCACTCACAGACACACAGAATGGCCCTTTGTGATTTATATTCTTTCTTTTAATTCAATAACACAAACTACTGAATAAATAAAATATTGCCAACTTGAGAGTGGAATACTTCAGTTATATTTGTTTCAAAGAAAGCAACACCTGGTGTTATTTTATTCAGACTCAACACTTGTATATCCTTTCATCACATAAGGTAAAATGTAGCTTTCATTTTAAAAAAATGCAGCCTTTCCTTAAACTGCTGCAATGGCAATGGTATAAATTAAGGCAAATTTCAGCACATTCAGGTTTAATGAGAGACAGTTAAAAGAAATGTTAAAAGCCATTATTAACATCCAAGAACACTGAAAAATAATGTTATCTGGTCAGTATGGATGTGACCAGTTTCTAGCTTCCTTTCCAGCCCAACTTATAACGTGCAATGTTCTCTATATATACAATTATACAATTAGATCAAATCTTGCAGTCATAATTCATGCAAAGCTCTATTGACTTCAGTGGGAATTTTGCCAGAGTGAGGATTGTGGATTTTGGCCAAAGGAAATAAAGATCTCTAATTTCAGCATAATGCAATGTTTGTTATATGAGGTGATGTAGAAAAATGATGGAAAAAAATTTACCTGTGAAGGAACAGAAAGCTCCAAATGATCTTCAGTTTCTGTCTGTCATTACATCAGCTGTTTGCCCTCTCTGCTGTGGGTTTTCTCGACCAAAAAGGTGTCTGTGTTTTAATCAAGGGGCTGTAGCTCCATCATCTGCTGCTTTCCCTTGTGTACTGTGGTGGCTTTTGTCTGCTGTGTGCTGTTTGCACTCTTGCAACTCTGCTACTCTCCTGCTTTCTCCACAAGTATCTGGGCCATGTTTAATGCTTTTGTTGGCTTGATTGTAGCCTCTCTCACTTTCTGCTTTTATGGATGGACTGACTCCAGCCTCTGCTGATGCTACTGCCTAAATGGCAACTGCAAAGCTTATCTAAGTTTTTTACTGCCACCTACTGAAAAATTGTGGAATATGTATATGTATGTATATAGGCTGTAATTTTCTGGATATCTCACCAAATATAGTACATTTTTACAATTAATATTTAAGTCATCCAAATATTTAGTAGTTTATAATTTAAAGCTGTAGTTTGCATTAATCTGTGTGCATACTTCTCCTTTTCTTTCAGCAGCTAAATATGGAACAAGCCTGTTCCTTTAACTTTAGAAAGCTTATAAAGCCTATGGTTAGGCTAATCCCCACTGGGCATAAACAAGCATAGCCCCATCCAAGACATTGGGGCTGTGCTCATTTATATTAGCTGAGAAATTGGCCCCTTAGTTCTAAACTTTGTTTGAAAAAATATGTCATAAAAAAAGCTTTAGTCTAACACAGCCCCTCAAAATTACACTCACCTGAAGCAAATTAGTTACTTTTTTCTGGTTTTTTAGATAGCAGAATAAAATATTTTTCTTGGGTTTTATAAGCAAACATAAAAAAGCAAGTATGTACTTTTTCCATCCTTAACGACAATTTATTTTTTTAAAATCTAAAGAAAAAAATCTAATCTCTCCTTCAGCTGTTTCTTTTTAAAGCAGCTTCTAGAAACACTCAGAAGTGGTTTCTTTTCCTAGACTACAAATTGGGTCAACTGGGGATGCTTGAACCCCCCTCTCAAAAAAAAAATAATTAAGATCTCTTCATGAATCTCCAAAGGAAGGTGAGGGAAGATGATATTTTTATATCCCAGTAGCAGGAGTATCAGTTACCTTAAGCTCACAACACATAGCCATAGCTGAGTAGAGTCATGAAATATAGGGCTCTGTTTTCATCTCTCCACTGCATCCTGCCATAGCATGAGATGTTGGAAAGCCCTGCTCTGCGGAGGACAGGTGTTACCCAGCACCCCAGCACAGTGGTGAGGAAAGCGTTCAATTTTTAGGCTTGCTGTGATTGCTGAGATAAGAAAGGGTTGAGTAGTGTCCTGGTTTTGGCTGAGATGGAGTTAATTTTCTTCTTAGTAGCTAGTACAGTGATGTGTTTGGGCTATGATGTGAGAACAATGTTGATAGCACACTGTTTTTAGCTGTTGCTGGGTAATGTTTATGCTAAGTCAAGGATTTTTCAGTTTCTTGGGCCTTGCCAGCAAGAGGGCTGGAGGGGCATGGGAAATTGGGAGGGAACACAGCCAGGTCAGCTGACCTGAAGCAGCCAAAGAGGTATTCCATACCATGGGACATCATGCTTGGTGTATAAACTTGGAGGGTTAGCTGGGGTAGGGGGGATTGTTGCTTGGGGACTTGCTGGGCAAGTCAGCGGGTGGTGAGCAGTTGTACTGTGCATCACTTGTTTTCCTTTCTCCCTTTTCCTTTGGTTTTTATCCTTTTTCCCCACCTTTCCATTATAACTATTATTATTGTTATTGTTCTTATCTATTTATTCTGTTTAAATTATTAAATTGTTCTTATCTCAACCCTTGAGTTTTACATTCCTTTCTGATTCTCCTCCCCACCCCTCCGGGTTGGGAGGAGTGAGCAAGCGGCTGTGTGGTGCTTGGTTGCTGGCTGGAGTTGAACCATGACAAGCAGATAGTTCACCACAGCCAATATGATTTGTTTAATTCCACTTTCAGTAAAGGATGACTTTGTTTTGCTTGGTTTTACAAAACATTAATTATGTTAGCAATATCACTGAACACAGAAATGAAAAGGTTTCTCCTTTACATGTACATTTTATAGAATAAGTCTATTAGGATACATGATGACTTGGCTAATATAACCTGAGGAGGTAATTTGCACTAGTGTGAAGGTCTGGTACAGGTTAATCCTGACCACTGTTTCTACAGGTTCCCTGAGACTAAGCCATGGATCAAATCATGTGCCTCTCTAAGTCACAGGCCTGCTTGTCCAGCCTGGAATCAAAGCTCTGTCTTTGGTTTTGCCATGAGTTCTGAGCAATAATATAATATTTCTGTGTGCTTAGAGGATTGGGTACTCTAGTATCTTGAAGCCAAAAAGACAAGGTATTGATTGTGATAAGACTGATTACTGCAACACAGCAAAGCTTAATCTGTGAACTTTCTTATATTGCACAGGGATTCAGTCTGTGTTTTTTCCTGGTACTGCCCCATGGTAGTATGAGTGCAATATGTGTCTGTACTACTTCTGAATTCTACGAAGTTTTTCTGTAGTTACAAAAAATGCATCTTCTCAGTATAATACTCTCATAGTATCATAGTATTGTGTGGTGATTACTGCCTATCATGATGCAGAGAAGATACAGTGTCAAGAAAGATGAAGAACATCACTGGTGGGAAATTCTCTTTGGATGAATAAATATTCACCTAGGATTGCTCATGCTGCACCTGCTGAACTTTTACAGACAGTCTCACTTCCTCACAATGTGAAACTACCAATATATAGATGATATTCTGATTGGAGGGACTTCCCCTGAAATAGTGGGAGAAGCAGCAGCATCAGTGTGGCAAGTACTATATAAAGCAGAGGTTGAAGTTCCACCTAAAAAGTGCCAGGGACCAAGCAGACAAGTAAAATTTTTAGGTACTTGGTGCACTGCAGGTAGTGCAGCAATTCCACTGGACACCCTAAGTAAAATAGAACAATTGCAGATGCCCCAATCTAGGAAAAAATTACAACAGCTTATGGATACTTTAGGGTGCTGGAGGAAATACCTCCCTAGTTTTTCTATTATTGCTTGCTCACTGTACCCACTTTTATGAAAGGGAAAATCGTGGGAATGGAAGCCAGAACATGAAGGGGCAGTCAAAATCCTAATACAGGAATTAAAGACATATCAGTCACTGGGGCCAGTACACCCTAGTGACCCTATTATAGCAGAATGGGGTTTTGCAGAACATGGTACTTATTGCAATCTATTCTGAACCAAGCCAACTGGGCCCAAAAGGCCTTTAACATTTAGCTCAACTGCATTTAAAGAGACAGAACAGAGATACTTTGAGTGGGAAAAGGGACTTTTGCCTTTAGTCCAAGCAATTAAACAAGTTGACCCACTAACTAGAAGGGGTAACCAATCTGGAAAAACCCTGCCGAGACTTGTATTGTTTTCCCTTTCTAGGAACAATACTGGGAATGATACTGACACACCTGCCCTGGAGATTGGGTTAACCATTGGAGGATTGCTTATCCTTCTCACAGGAGTAATCATCACCAGCATGGACCAAATTTAGTTCACAAAAGCCTGACACATGTGGTGGAGACCCTAACTTCTTTTATTTATGCTAATCAATACAGTAACTATAGTACATTCTGCACTATATGTTTCTCAATTATGGGTACAATCTACTGTAGCAGCAATTATAAGGGAAGGCAATGAGGGCACCTTGCCCACTGAGATTCAAAAAGGATTTCCAGTCTTGGTGGTATCTAGTTAATTTCACTTATGACCCCACCAACTTTAAAGCCACAGTTTTTGTTTTGACAATAAGCAATGCCTCAGTGTCCATCATATACCCAATCATTGCTCTGGGATTAAATCACAATGGAATTGCACTCCATCTGTTAAAACATAGAGTATGGGCCCAACAAAATGGGAAAAAATTGCAAACTGTTGATATTGATGCATGTGTTGTATGGGAGCAACAAGGATTTATCTGTGAAACTAATACCATCAAGGCCCAAGACATTTGTCTTGACACTGAACAAAATGTTTGTCATTTTGAAATACATCCTAATGAAACCCCTGAAACTGTACTTGTATATGTTGGAAATGGATGTGTTTGTATGAGAACCCTTTGTGATTCTATATTTATAGACATCACTGTAGATATATACAATCACTCAAATATCTGTATATGTAATTTTAGTGAAATTATGGGATGCGAATCTTAACTATTCAGCTTCTTTCACATCCCACCAATTGTTGCAATCTGACTAGACATTGTGTCAAGATTTATTGCCTACCCCCATTGGAATGAATCTCACACTGGCAAGGAAACTGTTGCAACATGATAACCCTTATCAATTGCTAAAGCGAATTCAAAACAATGGACAAACAACCCTGATTACTGTCTATCATGACACAGAGAAGATACACTGCATCCTAGAAAGAGTGAAGAAAGATGGAGAACATCGCTGGTGGGAAACTCTCTTTGGATGGTCACCAACTGGAGTTTCAAAGTTGATGTTACATACAGTTGTAGTTTTGTTAGATTTGACTTTATTGTGTTTATTACTTAGAATCATTCTGTATACCAAAGTTTGGTGAATGATGAAACAAATTATGCTAATCCAACATGTAAAGCATATGCAATCAACTGAACCAAAACTTTTACATCAGATTTTAATAAAACTACTTTTGCTGATACCTTTGGCAGTGGTTCTTTAAGCATTCTAAATTGCCCATTCACAACAACATGACATTATATGGTATGGAATATCTCTTTGGCCAGTTTGGGATAGCTGTCCCACCTGTGTCCCAGCCAGACTTGCTGGGGGGAGGGGGGCAGGAAGAGTTGAGAAAAAGAGAAAGCCTTAATGCTGTGCAAGCACTGTTCAGCAATAGTCAAAGCACTGGTGTCTTATCAATACTGGTTTAGTCACAAATCCAAAACACAGCAACAAACAGGCTTCTATGAAGAAAATTTACTCCATCCTAGCTAGACCTAGTACCTCACTAAAGCTGGATATATACACACATAGGAAATCAGGAAAATATTCTGATGAAAATCAGAATATTCCAAATATAGTTTTCTTATCGAGTACCAGTACCAAGAGGCGGTTTCATTTCTTGAGAACCCGTCTAACCATTTTCATTAGTTACATACTGCTGAAGTTTAGAGAGTAGTATTTTCCAAATTTTTAACCAAATAGCTCTTCTTCAAGCTAGTCACTAGTATCCTCTTGTTCTTTTACCCTGTGATGACATCTGAAGTAATCCTCTTTTGGGTTCTGGCATCTTCAACTTTAGCATATGTTTAAGCCATCTCGTTAGTCTTTGATATAGCAGTCTGGGCACTGACTTCACCAGCTGTTGTTCTAGCTTCACATTTGGAGCAGCTGATCCCAGCTTTCACAGACTGTCATGATCACTGATGACAAAACACCTCAAAGCTTTTTTTAATCCCTCTTTTTCACTTCCAGCATTTTCATGCCAGGATACTGAAAACAGCTGCGTTGTATATCTTTGCTCTCATACTGAGGCAAACTGTTCTGGGAATAAAGGCAGAACCATAAAGGAGTTTGATGTATGCCCACATTGACTCTTCTCACTCTCTTGAATCAATAAAACTTACTGTCTTTTGCTATCAACTGCGGCAGGTCAGTGAATATCACACTGAATTTTTCCTTAAAAAAAAGTTAGCACTAGGTGAAAGTCCAACTTTTAAAGAAAACAGAAATGGCATAAAAATACTAAACTGTTATATTAAAATTGCATTCCTTTTTGCATTATATGAATTGAACAATGAAATTATTTTTCATGCTCAGTTTTACTAATGCTGAAGCTCAACATATGAGTTCCAACTCTTCTTGCTCAAAATATCCATGGAAACTTCACTGGCATACATGTGTTATGATTTCTGTACCAGTTTTCTATACCAGACATTTCTCTTGCTTTCTAGAATTTCCACTGTTTCAATTTTTTTTACTTCCTTTCAATTTTTATTTTCTTCTTTCTCAATTGGAAAAGAAAGCCAAAATATCAACAATTCTAGTGGAAAAAAAAATCTAAATGTGGAAGGAACTCACTGAAGCATTCTGTTATTGCAATGTCAAATGGTACCATCTTTCAGTCATTTTTGTTTAAATATTTATTCTATCAGGTTAACATATCAGGTTAATTTTTCACATTAAATTATTCATACACAATATATAATACCTTGTAAAATTAAAACACCAGCTTTTTCTAGTTAAAATTTTATTTTTTATTGTCATTAATGACAAAAGATTTGGGCTTTGACAAGACTAACTTTCTAACAAAACTACTGCACCCAGAAAGTTTCCAGCTATTCTAGAGATCTCATGAGAGGGGCAGGCAAGAATTGGGCCAGAGCCAGTGGTCCCATCGGTCAGTTCAAACCACGGGAAACCAAAGTTAGCAGCTGCAGCACCAGCAGTGCTTGCTGCCTCGTGCTGAGAGGAGTGCAAGGCTTGTAAGGTCCCCAGGGGTGTTTGGGGAGGTTTCTGGGTCCCTAGCATCCTTGGGCTGTGTGGAGGGACCCACGGCAGGTGACAGGTCTCAAAAGAGGGGCAAGCAAGAGTTGAATGATGTCGGCAGTCCCCGTGGCCAATTCAGATCATGGGAAGCTGCATATAAGCGACCCCTAGGAAGTGCCAGCAACCAGGGTGTGCAAACAGTTAGTGTCGTAGGTTAGGAGCGTTGTGGGCAGTTTGTGAGAAGGGAGGTGCACGCTGCCAATTGTCGGGCTGCTGCCTGCTCTGCTCACCCACAGGTTTAGACTTCAGCCCTGACGGTCACCCCAGCAAGCTGGTGGTTGTGCAAGCCTACCTGGAAGCTTGAGGTCCTTCTAGAATTAGAAGGATGACATCTTTCAAAACAATTACCATTTTATAAAAAGTGGGCCTTTTTTTTCTAAGAACTACAAGGATACTGTGACCTGCTGAAAGAAAATGGTGTCTGCTCACCGCAACCGCAAGGCTGAGGCTGAAACCCAAACAGAAACACTACAACCTACCTATGCTGACATCTCCACCCAACACAGAACTCCTAAGGACTGAAATAGCTGTCCAGATCTCAGGTTGCATGGAGCTCCAGCACGTGGAAGTCCCCATAGCACCTGAAGGCAGAGGTTAATGTCATAGCTAGAAGTATGCCCATATGGAAGAACTCTTCAAACAAGTAGCTATGTTCCAAGAGGAGCTCAACAGACAGCACAGTATCTAGGAATATGAGCAGGAAATTGATACATGGTATTGTACACTGTCCCAGGCTGAGCAACAGCCCTGCCTTAAGGCTGCACAAGGGGAAGGTAAGTCTGAATTCAACCTCGAGCTGTTCTCACATCATAGCCAAAACACAGCACTGTACTAGCTACTAAGAAGAAAATTAACTCCATCCCAGCTGAAACCAGGACAAAGGGGATGGAGTTTTGAACAACAGAGAAGAGCCAGGGTCTGCTGATGTATTAGGAATCAACAAATAACTCATGAGATGAAGGAGACTGGACCCTTGTCACTGCTTGGGGCAGAAGGAAGAACCCTCCCTATTCTCCTGAAGTGCTCCTACATAACAGATAGGATGCTCTGGGGTTGGAGACTGAAGAGCACATGAGTAGCGGACAGGATCCAGGACAAGCTGACCTAACCATCCACCTGAATTAGAACCAGTGCCACCAAAAAAGCACGTAAAGTATTAGTAATTGGAGATTCCCTACTGAGAGGCACCAAAACATCCATTTACTGTCCACACAATTTCTCTGGAGAAGTCTGCTGCCTAGCAGGAGCTCACATTCACAACATCACTGAGAGGCTGCCGATCCTGGTGAACCCTACAGATTATCATCTGCTCCTACTATTCCATGTAGTGTCCAATGATACTGCAACAAGGGAACTTAGAACCCTCAAAAGAGTCTATATGTCCTTCAGAGCAATGTTAAGATCAGGAGCACAAGTGGTGTTCTTCTCTATCCTCCCAGTCAGAGGAAGGTGTCCAGGAAGGAAGAGACAAATTGAACAGGTGAATGCTTGGCTGTATGGCTGATGCCATACTCAAAGTTTTGGTTTCTATGATAGTGGATCTATTTTTAGAGAAGCCGGGTCTGTTGGGAGCTGATGGGATTCACCTGACCAAGTGGGACAAGAGGGTCTTCACCAACAAGCTGTCCAGACTTACAAGGAGGGCCTTAAACTAGACTCAGCAGGGGAAGGGTGTCGTGGTTTAACACTAGCTGGTAACCAAGTACCACACAGCCCCTCACTCATTCCCCCCTCACCCAGAGGGAATGGGAAAAAGAATCGGAAACGAATGTAGAACTCGAGGGTTGAGATAAGAACAATTTAATAATTGAAAGAGAATAAAAATGAAAGAGCAATAATAATAATAATGACAATAGCAGTTATAATTAAAAGGAGGTGAATAAAATGCAAAAGGAAAGGAAGGAAAGAAAACAAGTGATGCACAGTACAACTGCTCACCACCCGCTGACTGATGCCCAGCCAGTCCCCAAGCAACAATCGGTAGGCCCTGGCTAACCCCCCAAGTTTATACACCAAGCATGACATCCCATGGTATGGAATACCTCTTTGGCTGGTTCAGGTCAGATGACCTGGCTGTGTTCCCTCACAATTTCCTGTGCCCCTCCAGCCTTCTCCCTGGCAAGGCCTGAGAAACTGAAAAGTCCTTGACTTATCATAAACATTACCTAGCAACAACTAAAAACATCAGTGCATTATCAACATTGTTCTCACATCATAGCCAAAACACATCACTGTACTAGCTACTAAGAAGAAAATTAACTCCATCCCAGCTGAAACCAGGACAAAGGGGATGGAGTTTTGAACAACAGTGAAGAGCCAGGGTCTGCTGATGTATTAGGAATCAACAGGGAAACAAAAAACTGTGAAATGCTTCAAAGGAACTGGGGCTTGTTCCTCCAAAAAGGTGACAAGGTCAACAGCCCAAGTGCCTCTATACCAACGCTCACAGCATGTGTAACAAACAGGAGGAACTGGAAGCCATGGTGCAGCTAGAAAGCTATGATCTACTCACTATCACTGAAACTTGGTGGGAAGAATTGCATGATTGGAGCACTGCAATAAATGTCTATAAACTGTTCAGAAGGGACAAGCAAGGAGGGAGGGGTGAGGAAGTTGCCCTTTATGTAAAAGAATAGATTGACTGCACACAGCTGTATTTGAAAAACAGTGATGAACAGGTTGAGAGCTTATGAGTGAAAGTTAGAGGTCAAGCCAACAATGGAAATGTGGTAGGTTAACCCTGGCTGGATGCAAGATGCCCACCAAGATGCTATATCACTCTGCCTCCTCAGCTGGACAGGGGAGAGAAAATATAATGAAAGGCTCATGAGTTGAGATAAGGACAGGGAGATCACTCAGCAATTTCCGTCACAGGCAAAACAGACTTGACTTGGGGAATTTAATTTCATTTATTACCAGTCAAATCAGAGTGAAGTAATGAGAAATAAAAACTAAATCTTAAAACACCTTCAAACCACCCCTCCCTTCCTGGGCTCAACTTGACTCCCAATTTTCTCTACCTCCTCCTCCCTGAGCAGCGCAGGGGAATGGGGAATGATGGTTGTGGTCAGTTCATCACACATTGTCTTTACTGCTCCTTCTTCCTCAGTGGGGGGACTACTCTTCCCCTGCTCCAACATGAGGTCCCTTCCATGGGAAACAGTTCTCCAGAAACTTCTCCAATGTGAGTCCTTCCCACAGGCTGCAGTTCTTCATGAACTGCTCCAGCATGGGTTCCTTCCACAGGGTGCAGTCCTTCAGGAACAGACTGCTCCAGCATGGGTCCCCCACGGGGTCACAAGCTCTGCCAGCAAACATGCTCCAGCTCCTCTCTCTCCAGGTATCCACAGGTCTTGCCAAGAACCTGCTAGAACGCAGAGTCTCCACAGGGTCACAGCCTCCTTCAGGTGCATCCATCTGCCCCAGCATGGGGTCCTCCATGGGCTGCAGGGGGACAACCTGCCTCACCATGGTCTTCACCACAGGCTTCAGGGAAATCTCCTGGTGCACCTCCTCCCCCTCCTTCTGCACTGACCTTGGTGTCTGCATAGTTGTTGCTCTCACATATTCTCACTCCTCTCTACCTCTGCAGTTGTGCAGGGTTTTTTTACCCCCTTCTTAAATATGTTATCACAGAGGTGCTACCACCACCACTGACTGGCTTGGCCTTGGCCAGCGGCTGGTTAGTTGTGGAGCCAGCAGACGTTGGCTCCATCGGACATAGGGGAAGCTTCTAGCAGCTTCTCACAGAAGCCACCCCTGCAGCCCCCTGCTACCAAAACCTTGCCACAGAGACCCAATGCACCTCATGGTTGGTGTCTACTACAGGCTGCCAGATCAATGGAAATTTGTTAATGAAGCATTCTTACTTCAGCTACAGAAAACATCAGACTTGCAGGCTGATACTGCTGGGGGTCTTCAATTACCCTGATATCTGTTGGAAAAGCAGCACAGCAAGCTGTAAGGGGTCTAGGAGACTCTTGGTGTGCATTGAGGAGAACTTCTTAATACAGATAATAGACAGCCTGAACAGAAGAGATGTGTTATTGGACCTGTTGTGTACCAACACAGATGGTGTTGGTAGAGATGTCAAGATTGGTGGCAGCCTGGGCTGCAGTGATCATGCCCTGGTGGAATTTACAGTCTTGAGGGATATGGGCCAAGTAAAGAGTAAAGTCAAGACCCTGAATTTGAGGAAAGTAAACTTCCAGTTCTTTAAGGAACTAGTGGATGGCACACCCTGGGAAACAAGAAGCAGAAGAGAGCTGGCAGCTCTTTAAGGACATTTTTCTTAGAGCAGAAGAGCTCTCAATTTCCACATGTAAGAAATCAGGCAAGGAAAGCAGGAGACAAGCATGGCTCAGTAAGGACATCCTGGTCAAACTGAAACACAAGAGGGAAACATATAGACAATATAAGCAGGGACATGGATCCTGGAAAGAATATAGGGATGCTGCCCATATGTATAGGGATGAGATCAGGAAAGCTAAGGCAGAATTGGAGCTGAATTTGGCAAGAGATGCAAAGAATAATAAGAAGGGCTTCTACACAGATACGTTGGCCAGAAAAAGGAAGATTAAAGAAATTGTACACACACACCCCCAGTAAACAAGATAGGACAGCTATTGACAACTAACATGGAGAAGGCTGAGGTACTCAACTTTTTTTTCCCCTCAGTTTTCAATGGTAACCTGTCTTCCCACATCTCTCATTCCCCTGAACCTGAAGGCAGGGACTGGGGGAATGAAGTCCCTCCCATCGTAAGAGAAGATCAGGTTCAAGACCATCTGAGGAGCCTGAACATACACAAGTCCATGGAAACCGACAAGATGCATCTCAGGGTCCAGAGGAAATTGGCTGATGCAGTTGCCAAGCCACTCTCAATCACAGGTGAAAAGTCATGGCCTATTTTCCAGTCAACAACAATTTATGTCCTGATCCAGACATAATAGGAAAATATTTATATTCAAAACCCTTCAAAGGATTTCTCTTTTATAAGCATCACCATTTGCCTCAATCTAGCATCATCTTTCCAAGTCTACAGCATCCTTTGACAAGGGGTTCTACAGCTTAATTAGACACTGTGTGAAGAACTCTACTAATTCGTTTGGAACCTGTCCATTCAGTTTTATTTGGTGCCCCTACCAAATAACTCTATGCAACTTATTCTTTTACAGGCCTCTATCAAATCCCCCGAGCTGACTCTTTTCTAGGTTGAAGAGGCTTTGTTAGAACCTGAATTTATTGCTTACAAGCATACAAAGATTGGTTTCAAACAATTAAGGTACCTTAACACTAACTGTTTGAACCTAGGATGCATGATCACTTCTAAATTCTTAAGATTAAACCTTAACCCTTCTGTAACACTTGGACTGAAATAAGACCCTATATAGAATTGGATTGTATACAGGGAGGTTTGAGTTTATTAACATGATTTCTTTGTAGATACTTGTTTATACATGTTTTACAGACGTATAAGATTTTGCCTGTTATGTGGTATGATAAATTCTCAAATTCGGTGGGATCAGGAGAAACCCACAGACTCAAAACAGACACTTCATGATGATCCAGAAAACCATACAGATAGCGAATAAGGCCAATTGTTGGGTATGTACCCATTTATGGAACTCAGGTATTTGTGGGGCACTACCCACATTGTGATTGGTCAATACAACTGATGAATCCATCAGAATTAACGAGCAAGTACTGGAATGTTGCATTGGGGACTGGGTGGTACTGGATACGTGGCAACATACCACAAAAAGCTTTACCACTGAGAGGGTCAGGTACTTGTACATTGGGAGTGATTTTTCCCAATATGACTCTAGTTGAGAAACTGGATAACAATCTGTGGTTGAGAACTTACCTGCGGAGATATAGGTGGAGTCAAAACTCCCTTATAGAAAGACCCACTGGATTTAATTCTTTTTCTAGGTGGTTTATTCCTTGGTTGGGGGTTGCTAAATTAGAAAAGGCAATGATAAATATATCTACAGTAATGGAAGAGAGAGCCAGTGGCACTGCAGATGCCATAAAGACTTTGTAGGAAGAAGTTTCAGAAATAGCTCATATAGCTGTGCAAAATAGAATGACATTAAAAAATGATGCTGGCATCTCAAGGTAGAGTTTGTACTATTGTTATTACTAGATGTTGTGTGTATGTAGATCAAAGTGGGAGAATTTCTACCAACTTACAAGAGATTTTGAAACATACTAAAATTTTGCATGAGACCCAGAAAGATGATACCTCTTATGGATTTCAAGAAGTTTGGAATTGGCTAACGTCCTGGTTTCCTGATTTACACCTATGAATTAAGAATTTAATTGTAATTATTGTACTCATGATTGTTATATTTGTATGCTTGTACGTTATATAACACTGTATGATGAAGGGTTGCATTGTTGCAATTAAAGAGAAGTTCAGAGACAGAGAGACTTATTTGATATATGAAAATATACAAATATGTCCCAAAGGGGGGAATTGTTGCCTAAACTCCCAAATTAACTATATGTTAAACAAGTATGTGCACAAAGCTTAGATCAAGCTGACCCACCCTCTCAAGTCCTCAAAAGACCCATCCTCTCAAGTCGTCAAAACTGATGAATGAAAGGACTTCTAATCAAGGGAGTCAGCCTTGGGAAACAAAGAACAGATAATGATAGAAACACTTATCTAAATTATGCAGAAAGAAGCCTCCAAGTGAGAAAGTTCTGGCCACAAGAGGAGACAAGTTGATAAGGTGTTGCAACACACAGAAAATTAGTTGAAAGTAGGACAAAGGTAATTGTGGTAGTGGAAGATCACGACCTCCCACTCAAATAGCACCCCAGAAAGAGGGCAAAACCCTGCTTCAGGAGCATGCGTAGTTGGCAAAAAACTTCAGTAGTGCTATCTGAGGATGCGCACTAATTTGCATTAGAAGCAAGAAACTTGTAACCAATCCTGCACGTGAATGAAAATGAATATGTAATGTACTATGAATATGCAAGTAGTGTGTTGTATATAATGTGTACCCTCGAGTAGCTTGGTGTGCGTGGTAGCAGGAAAAATCCCCTGTGCACCCAGCACTGCAATAAACCAATGTTGGCTTTCTAAACTATCATTTGGTCTGGAGAGTTTTCTTGGTTACGATTTTTGGTAACAATTTGAACTATTATATATTTTTTCTTAAAAGAAAAAACACTTCATATTCATAAAGGAATACACGAGAATTTCTTGCTGCACTTTCAGATAAAGGCAAGGCCACACAAGTGGCATAATCGCTGTACGAAGTGGGAGGTGACTGCAGGCTCCTCTGTTACAATGAGCTGGCTGAGTTTATCCTGTGGCCAAGAGATTTGTGCAGCACAACACAACCCTGAAGGCTCGCTCCTGAATAATGGTCTACAAGTCAGGATCACTACACCTGCTAAGGGTGTTTTCCAAGCTGCCTACAGTCCTTGAGAGTGGGAGTCTCTACACCTGCTAAGGGTGTTTTCCAAGCTGTCTACAGTCCTTGAGAGTGAGAGTCTAACACTAAGAATTAGACTCAGTTCTTTCACAAGGCTATAATTAGCCTGCCAACAGTGCATGCACAGCTTCAACATACCATAACCACAAAAAAGTTACACAAAGATCTCTTGCACGGAATAAAGATGACTTCTTGTCTTTCTGCTAATTATTGCTGTGTGACAATCTTTTTATTAATGTCTTTAAGTTTACTACTTTTCACTTCAGTAGAACACATTTACAAAGTATTTTGCAAAGCATAGAAGCTTCAACAAATGACTAACTGATAATTAGTGTCATAGAAGAGCCAATTGCTCAGTATTTTAATACATATTTTACTATTCTTAGTTGTTATGGTGGCTGTACATCAGGTGATGTTTGCTCTCAGCATCATTCCTCAAAGCACAATGCCATAGGAAAATGTACTCAGTGCCTCTGTTTTCAGTGGTCAAGCATAATAGGCTTCCAAACATTTTGGTGAAAATCAAGTGAGATATATTTATTATAGATTTTGTACTATCACTTGAGTAAGGATTACTCACAAATGTAATACCATAAAAGGTAATTGCAAATGTTAACATAGATTAAATGGCACAATCACATCTCAAATGTATGTAAGAAACGACTGCAAAAACCATCTCATTGGCTTTCATTACGCTTCTATCACCTTGGAGTATGACAAATGAAAGTGGGAAAGTAGATGACTGGCCATATCTAAAAAACTGTGTCTAAGATTTTCTTTTCCCTTGTTATGGCTTTGCAGAATACCAGGAGGTGAAGGTTTTGGCCTGTATTATCATTTTTGCATAATCCCATTGTCCTGGTTTCAGCTGGGATGGAGTTAATTTTCTTCTTAGTAGCTAGTACAGTGATGTGTTTGGGCTATGATGTGAGAACAATGTTGATAATGTACTGATGTTTTTAGTTGTTGCTGGGTAATGTTTATGCTAAGTCAAGAATTTTTCAGTTTCTTGGGCCTTGCCAGCAAGAGGGCTGGAGGGTCACAAGAGACTGGGAAGGGACACAGCCAGGTCAGCTGACTTGAACCAGCCAAAGAGGTATTCCATACCATGGGACATCATGCTTGGTGTATAAACTTGGAGGGTTAGCTGGGGTAGGGGGGGATCATTGCTTGGGGACTTGCTGGGCATTGGTCAGCAGGTGGTGAGCAGCTGTACTGTGCATCACTTGTTTTCCTTTCTCCCTTTTCCTTTGGTTTTTATCCTTTTCCCTAACTTTTCATTATAACTATTTTTATTGGTTTTGTTCTTATCTTTTTTAATTCTGTTTAAATTATTAAATTGTTCTTATCTCAACCCTCGAGTTTTACATTCCTTTCCGATTCTCCTCCCCATCCCTCTGGATTGGGGGGAGTGAGCAAGTGGCTGTGTGGTTACTGGCTGGGGTTAAACCAAGACACCCATTTAGATGACTAATTGAATCAGGCATGTGTTAATGTTGTCATTTGAGTAACTTTCATGCAAGTCAATTTCATGTTGTTTTAGAGATAAAGATCGCTCATATTCATGGGGACAGAAAACAGTATCTTAAAGGGAAAAATGTGGAAAGCTTAATTTACTGAGGCTTTAGACTAGAACTACTGTCAGTAGTTGCTTCAGTTGCTGTAGACCAGGAGAGCCTCTAGTTACTAGGTGCTTTCAGGCGCTCTATAGCAGAAATGGTCTGTCTTTTTCTCAAGAAATCACTTCATATCACAAATTCTGAAAATTATTGGTCTCATTTAATTAAAGTTATTCAAATACCATCAATAAGGCAACTCTGAGTAACTAAAAATTTCAAATCTCCCTGGTCCTTGGAAACTTCTGAACTTATCACACTCATGAGCTCTTTTTGGCAAGGTGTTCCTGATGACATTGTAAGGTTGGTTTTCTCCCTTCTGTGCTCTGGGCCATGAGAAATTGCTCATCTACCTGTGTACCTGTGTGTGATCTACCTTCTTTCAATCATGTCCAAGCATAATGTGTGCTGTTCCTTTTTGAATGTTGCAGGGTGCCTATTGCTTTCCCTTCTCCAGTACTTTTATATGGTGCGCACCAGATTTCCCACTCTTAATTTCTCCTGCTCAGTCACATGTAGAGGGATGCTAGAAGTGATTTTTTTCTTGTTGCAGGGATACTCATAGGAGTTCTTCTGTCTATATACTTAATGTACACTTTATTAAATGGCACATTTTTACATTCTTGAGGGCTTTCCAGTGATTTTTCAGTCTAATCTTAAAAATGAATGGTGATACATGTTTCTACTTTCCACAGTATTGGCAGCATTACCTCAGCTGCAGTGTTATTTACATTAGCAGCACATTTGTTTATTAATTAGAAGAACCTTTTTGAAAATACTTCTCATCTTTATTATGTTCAAAATATTCAGGTGAAATCAAATATTTACTTCAATCCTGATGATTTTTCTGTTTTTTAAGTAGGATAACGTGCTAGTTTCCAGTACAGTTTCCACAAATGTTCCAATATGCATGGAAATATTTTAATTTATACTTTGAACTGCAGTCAAATGACCTGCCTCTTTCTTTACTGTATGTTATTTATGGCTTAGATCAGGGGTCCTCAAACTATGGCCTGTGGGCTGGATACGGACCTCCAGGGTCCTCAGTCTGGCCCCCGGTTATTTACAGAACCCCCCCGCCCCCGCCAGGGGTTGGGGGGGAAACCAAGCAGCTGCAGATGACTGCCTGCCACTTCATCCGCGTGCCGGCCCCCTGTTTAAAAAGTTTGAGAACCCCTGGCTTAGATCTTTATAAAATCACAGCATCACGTATTTTAAAGAACTTTACTACTCATCTTGAGAAGAAGCCCTGAAGGACTTGGTAGGTATTAAACATTTTTGAGTACTGCTCACATTAAATATATAAAATGATTGGTGAATATAGTGTTCTCTGACTACATTGTTATGAACTAAATTTTGTATGGATAGAAAGGATGGAATGCAAGAAAACCAAGGATAATACTAGAAGTCACCATATCTCCAGTTAATTCCAAGGTGTGTATACATATACATATGTATAAATTCATTAAAATGTTTCATTTATCATGATTTTTAAAAGTATTTTATTCTTATTTCCCTCCAAACTGTGTTATTTGGTATATTATTTTGTGCTGTATGTGGGCTATATTAAAGGTGAGAAATTAAAGCCTTTTCCCTGTGACTGGGACTTTTACTATTGACTTCAACTGATTCTGAATTTCAAACTGGGTCATATTCAAAGCTTACATTACAGAAGGCCCAAGATGTGTGGACACAAGTGAATGTAAAGGAGTCAAAGGATGTTAGAGATGACAGACATTACTTCCTGTTATATTTTTGTTAAATACTTCTCAAATGCCCCTTTTTCAGACCCTCCATTTAGTACTGTGACTCAGTACAGGCTCAGTTATACAAAGCCAATATCAGAGATAGAATTAAGAGGGTTTAAGTCATATGATAATAAAGATGAGTCTGATAGAGTTGAAGTTAATAGTGTTGTCCAAAAGCAAGTATAAATCCTACTATTCTAGAGTCAGCTGAGAATTTAGTTAAAGATCTCCATGACCTACTTCATTCCTCCAGTAGGAAAATCCAGGAGACAATCAGTAAAAGATTATCTTTTTACAGGTTTCCCTAAGTCCTTAGACTCCCTTTGTGCAGAATGCTAACTACAGCTTTCAGTTGCACTGTTTTTTTCTGTACCTCAGGAGAGTAAGAAAAATTATGAATATGGTGCTTCAGCCACATCAGCATTCTGCCCTCTATCACACCTTACCCTTGGATTTACCAAGCACCCACCATAGAGTTTGGAGGGTAAGAGCAGATTTTTCTGTAGAAGGTGTTGAATCTTGTGGTTGTTTGACCCTAGCTGGATGCCAGGTGCCCACCAAAGCCACTCTATCACTCCCCTCTTCAGGGGGACAGGGGAGAGAAAATATAATGAAAGGCTCGTGGGTCAAGGTAAGGATTGATTTAAAGAATCAGTCACCAATATTTGAGTGAGCGGAGGTTATCTTTATTCGGCAGCGCTGGGTGCATGGGGGGATCGCTCCACCAAAGTCACGCACACCGAGGGAACCTTTCAGCCCCCTCTTTATACAAGTCACTCATGTCTATTCATTAACTTTCCGGGGAATTCATTAACATATCTCACACCTGGACAATTAGCACATTCCCATTCAAGGACCTAGTATATCTTCAAGTTAACAATATTAACATATCTTGTGCCTGGACAACTAGCACACTCCCTATGTCACCCATTCAAGGATTTAGTGCATCCTCAGGTCAACAATAAGAGTCTCCTCAGATAAACATGAGCACACCGTTCTTTTTCTTTAAATAAATCATATATGGCCCGTTATTAATTCCCCCCTTTTCTAACAACTATTGTAAATTCTTTTACAACTATAAAAAATCACTATGCCCTATGATCATTCTTCAACAGCACCAAACAAAACATTGAAGTAATACACATATTAGTATTCCTAAAACTATTACAATTAGTATTATAACAAAAGCATGCTTTAACCATTCCAGATTAGGTAACCACAAAGTTAATTTGTCCCATATAGCCTTAAAATTCCATGATAAATCATCTTTAGTAATTTCATGTAAAATCTGAAACCTGTTCCATATCTTCTGGAAATCTGTTTCAATTGTTTCAATTCTTTAAATAAATCATATATGGCCCATTATTCAGGATAGGGAGTGATCACTCAGTAATTACTGTCATGGGCAAGACACACATGACTTGGGGACATTAGTTTAATTTATTACCATTCAAATCAGAGCAGGATAATGAGAACTAAAAATCAAAACTTAAAAATACCTTCCCCCCACCTCTACCTTCTTCCCAGGCTCAACTTCGCTCCCAATTTCTCTACCTCCCCTCCCTGAGCAGTGCAGGGGAACAGGGAATGGGGGTTGCAGTTAGTTCATCACGTTGTCTCTGCTGCTCCTTCTTCCTCACACTCTTCCCCTGCTCCAGCATGGGGTCCCTCCCACAGGAGACAGTTCTCCATGAACTTTACCAACATGAGTCCTTCCCATGGGCTGCAGGTCTTCAAGAACTGCTCCAGCGTGGGTCCCTTCCACAGAGTGCTGTCCTTCAGGAACAGACTGCTCCAGCGTGGATCCCCTGCGTGGTCACAAGTTCTGCCAGCAAACCTGTTTCAGTGTGGGCTTCCCACAGGGTCACAGACTCCTTTGGGCATCCACCTGCTTCAGCATGGGGTCCTCCATGGGCTGCAGGTGGATATCTGCTCCACTGTGGACCTCCATGGGCTGCAGGGGACAGCCTGCCTCACAATGATCTTCACCATGGGCTGCAGGGGAATCTCTGCTCTGGCATCTGGGGCACCTCCTCCACCTCCTTCTTCACTGACCTTGGTGTCTGCAGAGTTGTTTCACATTTTCTCATTCCTCTCTCTTCTGACTGCTGCTGGTGTTGCACAGGGTGGTTTTTTTCCTTCTTAAATTTGTTATCCCAGAGGTGCTACCACCATCGCTGATTGGCTCAGCCTTGGGCAGCAACAGGTCTGTCTTGGAGCTGGCTGGCATTGGCTCCATTGGACATGGGGGAAGCTTCTGGCATCTTCTCATAGAAGCCACACCTGTAGCCCCCCCAAAAAAAACCTTTCCATGCAAACCCACTACAAATCTCTGTACTTCTGTAGAGTAGAGGTAAGATGAAATACAGTAGTTTGTTGTGAATGTGGGGAAAAGATCAGGTCCAGATTTACAGGTGATTATAATTAGCAATGAAAGTATAAGCAAATAAGTGAGAAAACTCCATCTGGAGTATTATTTCCAGGACTATACACTCACATAGGAAGGATATTATTGCCTTGGAGACTTCTTTCTATATTTCAGTAATCTAAGTTATGAAGGTAGATTTGAGACACTTGCATTTATTCTTTCTAGAAATGAGATTTTAAGTTGCTAAAAGTATATGCCCAGGATTCATCAAAATATTTTCCACAGTAAAAACAGAATGCACTTTTCAATTTAAAAAATTGTCTGCAATGTTGAGATTTGCTCTAATTTTTGATAGTCCTGGGGACTCTCGCTGCATAATATTAAATACAGTATGTATAGTGTGGGAAATAATGTGTGCAGGACAAGTTCCTTAAGACTTGACTTAAATAGACCACCTGTGGGAAAATTACTTTGGGGGGGAGGGGGGGGAATTAGAGAAAACTGAGACCTAATAGAAGCATAGTATTATAGAAAGCTTTTTAGGGTAAAATACAACTATTGCTTTCGGGTTGGTTGTCATGCACGTAATCTACTTTACCACAGCTCCCTAAGCAACACATCCTGCAATCTCAGCACATGCTGATAGGAGGGCATGTGATACCAATCAGTAACAAAAATATGTATGACTAGAGTCACTCAAGCTCCACCTAAATGCAAAGAAAATGGAGTGGTTGGTCCTGGACTGAAATAAGTCCAAAGGGAGGGGAATTGTTGTCTAAATTCCAGAATTACCACACACTGATTCAGTGTTTAGTTATGTTAAACACATCTGTGCACGAAGTTAGGTCAAATTGACCCACTCTCTACAAATGAAGGGACTTCTAATCAAGGGAGTCAGCCTTGGGAAGGATGAGTGACAAAGAGCAGATGGTGAAAAGAACACCATTATCTATGAAAGAAGCATTCAAGTGAGGAAGTTATGGCTGCAAGAGAAGACAAGCTGATAAGGTGTTGCAATCCACATATATCCACAGAAAATTAGTTGAAAGTAGGACAAAGGTAATTGTGGCAGTGGGAGATCACAACCTCCCACTCAAATAGCATCCCCGAAAGAGGGCAAAACCCTGCTTGGAGAGCATGTGTAGTTAGTGAAGAACTTCAGTAGTGCTATCTGAAGATGCACACTAATTTACGTTGGAAGCAAGAAACTTGTAACCTATCCTGTGTATGATAAATGAATATGCAATGTACTATGAAGTATAAAAAGTGGATAAATGAGGGGAGGAGTTAGGGAAGACTCCATCATTCCTTCTGGGATCAGTCAATGGGCTGAATTTGTCTTCTCCCCCCATAGGGACGCCTATTGGGTAAGAACTTTACAACTAACTCACGCTAGCTGTTATTAAGTGTATTGTTTTAAGGTTGTTTTGCAGTCAGTGTATTATCACTGGCAATCTTCGAACCTTGCTCTGTCACAAACTTGCACTTTGTATAATAAAAATCTTCAGCTGAAGTTCATTTTGTATAAGTCTCTGGAGATTTGAGTAGTTGTTATAAGGGATGTGACTCAGTGACACTGTGTAGCCAGGGTCCCTGAACAGGTTAGTGGAATCACCCTCCAATACAATGGACTTTCAAAATGCAGGTAGTGGACAGGCTGGTTGGGCACAAGGGTCTCATCTTTCTTGAGAAACTGACAAGCTGATCAAATATAAAGGGTTTGAGGAAACCCCCCTTGTTAACATAACACCACCAATATTAATGAGCAAACAGATCTTCAAGCTCATTGCTAGCACTCACTTATGAAATTTCCAATAGAATGTCAATGTATCCACTGGCAAGCAGAACTATGGCAAACAAATTCATCATGCAGCCCCCAAACGGAGGCAACAGTTGACCTCTCTGACTTGGGCTGCTGATGAATCCCCTTTCTAGTAATGGTGGGCTCTATAGTCTGTTACCATTATCAAGGCTCTATATTCTACATATTAGAAGATTAGGTGCGGAGAGGGGAAAATCAATGTGAGTAAAGTTTATTAGACTTGCACAATAGCTTGAGGGCAGAAATATAAATTAATTAATAGATTTATTGTGGAGGGAAGGTATAGATCAGTATGATAAAAGATCAGGGACAGATAAACTGAAAAGTATTCAATGAACTCATCTGGTTTCTGAATTTGTGTTCTGTTAGGAAGGAATCACAGAATCATACAGAATCCCAGAATGGTTGAGGTTGGAAGGCTGAGGTTAGATGTCATCTGGTCTGACTCCCCATCTCAAGCACAGACACCCAGAGCCAGTTGCACAGGACCATGTCCAGGATGCTTTTGAGTATCTCCAAGGAGGGAGATGCCACAACTTCTTTGAGCAATCTGTTCCAGTACTCTGTCACCCTTACAGTAAAAAAAGTGTTTCCTGATGCTCAGACAGAAGAACCTCCTGCATTTCAGTTTGTGCCTATTGCCTCATGTTCTGTCACTGGACACCACTGAAAAGAGTTTGGCTCCATAGTCTTTAAACCCTCCCTTCAGGTATGTATATACATTGACAAGATCCCGCCTGTGCCTTCTCTTCTCCAGGCTAAACAGTCCCAGCTCTGTAAGCCTTTCCTTATAGGAGAGATGCTCTAGTCCCCTCATCATCTTTGTGGCCCTGTGCTGGACTCCTTCCAGTATGTTCATGTCTCTCATACTGGGGAGCCCAGAACTGGACACAGTACTCCAGGTGTGTCCTCACCAGTACTGAGCAGAGGGTAAGAATAACCTCCTTTGACCTGCTGGCAATACTTTGTCTAATGCAGCTCAGGATACCATTACTCTTTGTGGCAAGGGCACATTGCTGGCTCATGTTCAACTTGGTGTCTACCAGGACTTTTCTGCCAAGCTGCTTTCCAGCCTCCAGCATATACTGGTATATGGGGTTGTTCCTCCCCAGGACTTTGTACTTCTCCTTGTTGAACTTCATGAGGTTCCTGTCAGCCCAAATACTTTGTTCCAGAGGGCTATGTCCATTGACATATAAATACAGGATGACAGAGTAATATAACAGGGCTATCTTAGTGAGGACTGTGCTATTTTGGCAAGAGCGTTTAAGAGGATGAAATCAGGAATCATTTCTGTTCTGGAACTAGAATTTAACAAAGAAAATTATTCTGTTGTCTTCAGATATTTTATTTGTGGAAAAAAAAAAGGGAGTGATAAACCTGTGAAGAAAAAAAATGAGGAAAACATCACAAAATCAAATGTGTATACATTCTGAGAGAGCTGGATTTCTTGCTGGCCATGTGTAATTTTCTAAAATGGAGGTTAAACAAGGGTCAAACCAACCCCAGACTCTTCTATTTAGTCTTTCTTTTTTGTAATACTCTGCAAAAAGAAGTATGGTTTGAGGGTTTGGGAGATGTTGAACTGCAGGCAGTCCCTATCAAGAAATTGCCTTGTCACAGTAAGTGGGATTAGAAGCAATGTAAATGGGTTCTCCAAAATATTTCCTCACTTTTGAGCATTTCAGCACTGGGATGAGAGCAGTGATGAAGTTAGTGGAAGAAATATAGTAAACCCATTCATTCTTGAAGATCAGTAAAAGAAAACACTGGCTGTACTCTCTGATGCATACAGTGTAAGCTTTGTAGCTTGTAGCACAAAATGTCAAGTGGTGTAACAGCAAGGAACACACCCAACACTGAGCCAGCGTATCTTCAGCAAGCTTTTATCTTTCCCTTTATTTTTTTTTGTTTGCAGGTCAAAGATTAAGTATAATTAATTGGAGGATTACCCATATGCCATGGCTAGATGGCAGATACGTGCCTTAGAAACACAGTTTTTAATTTTTGTGCAATTACTTTGAAATTATGATTCTGCCAGATCAGAGATTTTTATTTTTACACTCTCGTCAGATACAATAGAATTATACTATATACCAAGTAAACGGTAAGACTGTGAGAGCTACAGCTCAATTAATTTTCCCTGACAATAAACCCGACAGCACTCAAACCTCTGCATAAATCTTCCTCAGAGTAAGGACAGAGGACCCCTCCACGCACGCGCACACACGCGCAGCCGCACAGCAGCCCGCTGCGGCCCCTATGGAGTACAGAGCCTTTCGCGGTCCTGGCCCAGCGGAAATTCACCAGCATGTCTCATCGCTTTCGCAGAACGTTGGAAAGAACATCCCCTTCCATGCTGCCCCAGCTCGCCAGGGGCGATTACGTAAATGTCTGTTCCGCCCCCCTTACGCGCGTTGCCCCTCGCCTGGGGTGTTATGCAATACCCAGCACATAGACCTACTGTACCTTACGCAGCCCCAGCGGCACAAGGGGCGGGGTGTCTGGTCCCACTCCCCGGCAGCCTCCATTGGCCACCCCTCGAAAGTGCTTGGCGTGAATTAGGGTGTTGCTGCTGTCACTTGCAGCTGACTGACAGGCCTGCCGGGCCATGAAAATAAGTGCGTACGTGCGTTCGTGCGTAGTTCTGACCTACTAACATACATCCTTTCGTGTTGCCACACGTTCCCTCACTCGTTCTGGCTTGCTCTGCACCCGAACAAGTGGGACGCTGTTGCTTGCCCGTCCTTACCTGTCTCGCCTCGGTCAGGTACAGGGGATGCTTCGCATACCGCACCACACTGAAGGTAGGAATGCGTGCTCAGTAGCGTCCTGTGTGGGCGCCGGGGGGGGGGGGGGGGGGGGGGGGGGGCGCACGTGTGTGAGTGCAAAGCTGTTTGCTGTTTGCGTGCATGTATAACGTTTTGCTGGCGTATCGATGCCGAGGCTCGGTACCTGAAAGTAGTAGGCACAATGTGTGCATGATTATGAAAGGCCATGGTAATTTCGGTGCAGAGTTAAGGATTAGGTCATTAATTACAACCCTTTTGTGCGTTTACAAGAAAAATAGGAGTTTTGTGCCGATGGACTGTCAGAGGTCGCCAGAGAGATACCATTTTCACACGGTGTTGAGGGATGTTGTTTGTGGACAAACTGAATTAATGGTAGCAGTCTGTCCCACAGCCCCCATATTTTGCTAGGCTGTGTTTGCCTAATCCTTTTTTTGTCACTTTTGTTGCTGTTTTTCAGACTCTATGGGACCAATTGCATAATAGTTCCTGGAAATGTTGCATTATGTAACCACAGAATTTGCTGGCAGTCAGGCTAGGAAGAGGGAGCTAATTATGCAATTTTATAACCTTGCTACAAAGAAACTGGGACAATTGCGCTTAAAAATATAACAGATTTTGTTATAGTACATTTATTAAGGAAAGTAGAGAAAAGGGTAAGTGGGGAGGTAATCAGTGCTTGCTGACCGTGTGTTGTGTACCTTAAAATGAAATTTGTGTTAATCTATATTTAGCCCAATCACATCTTAGCAATTGTGGCTTCACGTGGTATTCCTGGTCTTTTCTCCAAAGCTGTGCATATAGATGTTCAAGGCCATTTGCTTGGATTTTTAACTCCATGCTTTTAGAGCCCTTTTGGCTGTATTTTTAGGAAGATATTTTACCTAAACACTAAAAAAATTCTTTGGTACTGGCTTTTACTTGTCACCCTTTTAAAAGAGGGGAACATGTAATTTAATAGAGGAATTAATTCAAGAAAATGTCAACAGCGCTGAAGAAGTGAGATGACCTGCCTGTGTCCTGACAGCTGCAGTGGGCTCCTGTGAAGAAGTAACGCCAGGCCCAGGAAGCAGAGTACCCCAGTCCCATGAAATCGGGCATTTTAGCGTTGCACACAACAAAAGCAGAAGTAGGTCAGTATGATGTTCTTGGTAGCACTAATCTTCGGTTAGCTGGTGCGTGATCACAACTGGAATGCGTGCACTGTGGGTCACGGGGAATGCTACCGAAGGGAGTATCGCAGCAGTGCTGGTATGGGGCGTGGAGGGGGTCCCGATCCCGCGTCCCGGCGGCTCCGACCGCCCCGAGCACTTGCACAACGCGGGACGCGGAGGTTGCTGTGTCCTTCTACTGGGGATGGCGGTGGGCTGGACCTTTCGAACGTCCGCGTGGCAGCGAGTGAGGGCTGAGGCCACTGCCGCGCCCCGCTGTTCTGGGGCTGGGGCAAGCACGGCGGCAGAGGCTTGCGAGGTCAGGAGGGGTGATGGTGCGGGGCTGTTTGGAACAGAGCGGGCCGGGAGCCATGCATCACTGGTCACGTAGGGGGCGCCTTGCCGCCGCGCCCCGCCCTCCCGCCCGTCTCCCCTTTGTGGGAGCGTCGGTGGGCCGCAGGGCGGGTAGCGGCGGGGCGGATGTCATGTCTGACCGCCGCTTTCAGTCGGCGAATCAGACAGAGCGAGCCCCATGGGCAGGTATCCCCTCCTACTGCCCGCTCGGCGGCCCAGGAGCACCCCCCCCTCCCGCCCCGGGATTTCGGCTGTGCCCTGCTGCCACAGATTGGGTGCCACTATAGGAAGAGTACGGCTCACAGATAGGCAGTAGAAATCACACCCCCCCCAATCTGAATATTTAAGATTTCTCCTTAAGTCACAAACAATGAAAATTGGCTATTGCTCAATTCTGTTGTTGACAAGTTATTTCAACATTTCAGTGGCAAAAACCTGTGGCTGGAAGTCCCATGTTCTGGGGTCATCTTGTGCTCTGCCCTTGACAGAAGGCTACATTTAAAGTTGTTGATGATAACTTGTATTTAAATATGTGGCAATTTGTGTACGTGTGTGCCTGCCTAAAACAATCTTCTAAGTAGACAAAATCAAAATTACTGTGTTTTTGACTAAACTCTCCAAAGTGAAAATTTAGTAGCGCAACCATGGTGGTATGTTCAATATAACTGTTGTAGGTAGTAACAGTAAAAAATATATATTTTTTTAATGGTGATATTTTTGATACCATGCTCAAACTTTTCTGCTACTTGATTGTTGGGGTCAGGTACACTTTTGCTGTAGTAAAGCTGTTTGGAGTAACTTTTTTTTAAAAAAAAAAATTTCCCTTGTCCTTATATTTGGATGATTGCACTCAGTTTCATTGTGTTCACTAGTACTTATGTAACCTACTTTGAGTCATCTTTGTTCTCAGTAAATTCAGTCCAGAACCTAGTTTAAAATATTGCTATGGACATTAGTTTTACCTTATTCATCCTTATTCAATTAAAATGTTGACTTAGGTAAGAAATTTGAATGAATAAAGCTTCAGGTTTTGGTCCAAAGACCTGATTTAATCCAACCAAATCAAGGATTACTGACTGAAGATCATTGGCATTACCAAATATATCATTATGAGTTCTCACTTTGCAGACATCTTTATTTGACTGTTGAAGTATTAACAGTTTGTAAAATTATTTGCCTTTATTTTCCATTCTTATTTTTTGTCTATTTTTAACTCATTCTCTAAAGGACTGTTAACTAGCTTTCAAAATACCCAGCTTCTTGAATTTGAGTTCAAGGCTTCAAGTTTCTTTTGGAAATTATTTATTTATTTTATAAAGGACCTGATTTGAAAAGTGTCAAAAAGCTTAGAGTCTTCCCATGAACAATAGTGTCATGACCTCTCCCACAGCTTATCTTATCCTAAGAAGGAACAGTATTTTCCATGCTTTGGCTGAAACTTGTAGAACATACGTGCATTCAATCTATTGCAATAAAAGGAATGCACAGTCTAGAAAAGATATCAGTGCTCTGTTGCTTTTTTAAATCTTTTATCTTGAAATAAAGCTCATAAATAAAATAAACCTCTAGATCGTTCTAAATTGACTTATTTTAATAGTTGTGCAAACTATGTTTATGCAATAGTTTCCTTTTCCAGACAGCAGTCTTGCTGCTGTTATAATATCACTATGATGCAATAATGTGTACAATTGAGTCTTATTACACCCATTTAAGCAATGTATCTGACTCCTTGGCTTAATTGACTCTTCTAGGTAACCTTGTCATGATTATTACAGTCAGTTATGAGATATACATGTGCTTAGGATGTGTAATGGGAAAAAAACCCACAAGTTCCTGTGGCCCATTCTATGACAAAATGACAGTTGATTTCAGTGTTAGTATTTTACAGTGTTTGGGGGGGGAAGAATTTCAGACAAGATATATGTCTAATACTGATGGTGATGACTGTCACAAATAAGATTGTGTAAACAAGGGCATACTTAGATGGGATTCAAAATGTAATAGAAAAAATGTTTCTGAAAATGCTTTGGTTTTAAAGATATACCCGAAATGGATTAGTATTGGGACCTTGTTAAATATCCTGCACTTTTTTTCTTTTTTTTCCAATTCCCATGTTGAATTGATCCATACCCAAGTTAGCATACTCTGAGACTGAATCTGGTCAAAAGATATTACATAAATCTATTTTATGTTGGAAATAAATCCTTATTTAAAAATATTTTTCCTTTTTTTGTAACTTGCCACATATTGGTGTAGCTTTCAGTTCTGTCCCCAAAGTATTTAAATAATAAACCAGGTTTTGCCATAAAGATGTCTTCACAGCAGTTAGCAGTATAGATGCCAGTCCTGCAAGATCTCCTTTTCTGATTAGAACCAAACACTTGGACTCTCAATAAAGATAATGAGTCTTTGTGTGTACAGTAGTTTTCCCCTCTGGACTATTTTGCAGGATTAGAGCTCTAAAGGTTGCTATTTATCCATTTCATTTGCAGTGAGTGGTAGAGATTAAGATTTTTTACAGTCACTGTTTATTTTATATATTTGTACTTAAGTTTTTTTATATAATAAGATGCAAGTTTAGAGCATCAGCTGGGATTTACTGACATAATTCTGCCTTTTCATATGGTTATATAAATTTAGATCAGCTGAAGGTCTGGTCCATACTTGACATTTCTAAGACTACAGTTAAAGCATGTTATTAAGGGCATTGTCCAAATGCCTCTTAAATGCTGACAGGCCTGGGGCATCAACCACCTCTCTAGGAAGCCTGTTCCAGTGTTTGAACACCCTTCTCAGTAAAGAAATGCTTCCTAATGTCAAGCCTGAACCTCCCCTGACGCAGCTTTGACCCATTCCCATGCATCCTGTCACTGGACACCAGGGAGAAGAGATCAGCACCTCCTGCTCCATCTCCCCTCCTCAGGAAGCTGTAGAGAACAATGAGGTCACCTCTCAGTCTCCTTTTCTCCAAACTAGACAAGCCCAGAGTCCTTAGCCGCTCCTCATAGGACACTCCTTCCAGCCTTTTCACCATCTTAGTTGCCCTCCTCTAGATGCATTCAAGTACCTTCACATCCTTCTTAAATTGTAGTGCCCAGAACATCACACAGTACTCAAGGTGAGGGCGCAGCAATGCTGAATACAGAGGGATAATCACCTCTCTGGACTGGCGGGTTATAACTGTTTGATGCACCCCAGAATGTGATTTGCCCTCTTGGCTGCCGGGGCACGCTGCTGACTCCTATTGAGCCTGCTGTCAACCAGTACCCCCAGATCCCTTTGTGCAGGGCTGCTCTCCAGCCACTCCTCTCCCAAATTTATAATTGTGCCTGGCGTTACTTCATACCAGGAGCAGATCCAACATTTCGACTTGTTAAATTTCATGCCATTGAAAATTGCCAAATGCTCTAATCTATCTAGATCCCTCTGCAAGGCCTCTTGTCCCTCAAGAGAGTCACCAGCACCTCCCACCTCAGTATCATTGGCAAACTTGCTAATGGTGCATTCAACTCCTGCATCCAGATCACTGATAAAAATATTGAACAGAACTGGCCCTAGAATTGAGCCCTGAGGAACATTGCTGGTGACGGGTCACCAGCCAGATGTAGCCCCATTCACTACAACACTTTGAGCCCTGCCCTTCAGCCAATTCTTCACCCAGTGCATCATGTACCTGCTCATCTCACAGTTGGACAACTTGTCCAGAAGGATGCTGTGAGGGACAATATCAAAAGCCTTCCTAAAATCCAGAAAAACTACATCCACTGCCTTCACTTCATCCACTAAGGTGACCATATCATAGAAGGATATCCAATTAGTTAGACACACTTTCCCTTTGTGAACCCATGTTGACTGTGCCTGATAATTGCATTGTCCTTTAAATGCCTTTCAGTAGTACTCAGTATGATATTCTCCATAATCTTTCCATGAAGTGAGCTTAGACTAACAGGTCTCTAGTTTCCTGGGTGTTCCCTCATGCCCTTCTTGCAAATTGGAGTAATGTTGGCTAGCTTCCAGTCAGCAGGGACCTCCCCAGGCTCCCCAGACCTTTGGTAGATGATCGAGAGGGGTCCTGCCATAACATCTGCTAGCTCCTTTGGTACTCTGGGATGAATCCCATCAGGCCCCGTGGAGTTGTGAACATTCAGCTAATACAACTAGTCCCTTACAATTTCAGTGTCCACAAATAGAAAGTCACTGTTGCCATGGTCGTGGTCCTCCGACTCGGAGGACCACTGGGCAGCCCAAGGTCTGTCATTTTAATATTAAAGGCTGATGCAAAATAAGCATTGACTGCCTCTGCTTTTTCTTAATCCCTATTAGTCAGGTGACCATCTTCAACAAGTATCGGTCCAATGTTTTCTTTAGACCAACTCTTTCTATTAACATACTTAAAAAAGCCCTTGTTAGGTATCTGACACAACGCTGGCCAGTTTCAACTCTACTTGAGCTTTGGCCTTTTGTTTCTTCTCCCTGCGTATATGAACCATGCCTCTGTTATCTTCCTGCGGAGCCTGACCTTGCTTCCAGATATCATACAATTTCTTTTTTTCTCTTTTGCTCCATGAAGAGTTTCCTGTTCAGCCAAGCTGGTCTTCTGCCCAGCTTGCTTGACTTATGACACAGTGGCATTGTCTCTGCCTGTGCTTTTAAAAGGTGGTTCTTAAAGACTGACCAGCACTCATGGGCTCCCTCAAAAACAGATCCCCTGGGTACTCTACTAAGTAGCTCCCTGAATATCTTAAAGTTTGCTCTCCTGAAGACTAGGGTAGCAACTCTGCTGTCCTTTTTTCTCATTACAGTGAAAATTTTAAATTCAGCCATTTTGTGATCACTGTGGTCAAGACAGCCACCTACCATCACACCTCCCACGAGTCCTTCTCTATTCACAAACAACAAGTCTAGGAGGGCATCT
Source organism: Falco rusticolus (assembly GCF_015220075.1). NCBI lineage: Eukaryota > Metazoa > Chordata > Aves > Falconiformes > Falconidae > Falco > Falco rusticolus. The sequence continues at coordinate 9,589,874 of NC_051209.1, read as the reverse complement.
TTCCTAGTTGGCTCACTGAATACTTATGATAAGAAGTTATCTTCCACAAACTTGAAGAATTTCCCAGACTTGCTTATCACAGCAGTATGGTATTCCCAAGTTGATGTCTGGGAAGTTGAAATCTCCCATAAGGACAAGGGCTTCTGTTCCTGAAATTTCTCCTAATTGCCTATAGCATAACTCATCAGTACTATCATCCTGACTGGGCGATCAATAGTAGACTCCCGCTACATCTCCTTTGTTTTCCATTCCCCTAATCCTCACCAAGAGGCTCTCAACCACATCATCCCTATCTGTAAGAGCTGTACAGCCAAACTTCTCACTTGTATACAGAATTCATCTCCTCCACCTTGTCTGCCCTGCCTATCCTTCCTGAACAGGCTCTAGCCCTCCACCCCAGCACTCCATCATGAGGCTCCTTCCACCAAGTCTCCCTAATACCAATGATATCGTAGCTCTGGGAGGTGACTAATGCTTCAAGCTCATCCTGTTTGTTTCTCATTCTGCGTGTGTTGGTGTACAAGTGTTTCGGATACACTCCTGAGCCCTCCATGCTCCCTGGAACAGTGTAAATGTTCTCATTAGCATTGGCGCCCTCAGGTTGTTCCATGTCAACCCTTGACTTACCTGCTGCAATCCTGTTGGTATCCCCTTCCCCCATGGATTCTAGTTTAAAGCCCTATCAAACAGTCCTGCCAGCTTATGCTCAAAGATGTTTTTTCCCTATCAAGACAGTTGGATCACATCAGGGCTCAGGATATCATGTCCCTTGAAGGCTCTTCCATGGTTTAAAAACCCAAACTTTTGGCGCAGGTACCAGTCCTGGAGCCCCAGGTGCTGATATCCTGGGTATACCTGTTTCTTCCAAAGTCTCCCTCCATTATTGGGGGTACTGAGGAAAACACTACCTGTGCTTTTGAAGTTTTTAGCATTCTTCCCAGGGCTCTGAAGTCTCTTGATTGACCTCAGACTTTTTATTGCAACATCATTTGTACCCGTGTGAAAGAGTTCAATAATAGAAAGCTGCCTGTCAGAGTAATTAACATTTTTATTTTGTATTTTTGTTTTGTTGCCCTTAATTAGGGGAAAACAATAAAATAAAACAATAACACAAAATAATGAATTTCAGTATTTGAAATTAGAGATACTGAGATTTTATTTGCAGAACATTGTTACTATTAAGTTATTGCTTTATGCAGTCTAGGTTTTCCTGCTGTTAAGTGATTTGATATTTAAGTAAAATGTCATGATATATATTTATAATTAAAACTCAGAGAAGCAAAGGTAATTTATATATTACTTTATATAAATATTTAATGTTTTTCTTGGCTTTGGACAAAATGAACAGATCTGATAGAATTATACTAACTTTCTAAGCAAGCTAAAGAAAATATTGGTTGAATTTGCACCCATTAACCTTGACTGACCTTTCTGAGGAACAGCTATTTTTAATATGTTTAGGTCTCTCTAAGTAATAAATTTGCTTTTGTAATTTGTGTATTTTACCTTTGCGAAAAAAACTAATGAGTTAATTTGTAGTTATTAAGATAAACAGTAACTTAACTAATTTTCCTAACAATGAAAATATTTTATATAAATTACATATGACATCAGCTTTCTGGATACAACTTGGAGTTGGGTAATATGAAAGTGCAGTAGTATTCCAAGTGCCATGATGAGCTTTTTTTATTATATATATATTTTATTGAAAAATGTCTTAATAAATTAATGATTCTTGATGTTTGCATAAATTATATTGTATAGACACCTACCATGATTTTCTTTCCATAAGACAAAAAAATCAACATTTTATCAAAAATGCTTCATCTTCAGTATGAAGCATCATCATCAGTATTCCACTGATCTAATTACATGTTGATCCTGGAGCCATAAACACTTAAAATGCCTATGAAGTTGTAAGAAAAGGGAACCCTAATGCAGGAGTAATAGTTCTGTATTTCTCCATGTTGTTGTAATGGATTCAGCAGTAATTGGTGGTAACATTACTATTGTAAAGTTTGGTTCCTTCTTTGACCTTGGATAATCTATAATAGCATAACATCCAGTTACCCAGCTGTTATGGTTTAACCCTGGCTGGCAACCAAGCACCATGCAGTCGCTTGCTCACTCCCTCCCACCCAGAGGGATGGGAAGGAGGATTGGGAAGGAATGTAAAACTCAGTGGCTGAGATAAGAACAATTTAATAAGCAAAGCAAAAGCTACGCACACAAGCAAAGCATAGCAAGGAATTGATTCACCACTTCCAATGGGCAGGCGAGTGTTCGGCCATCCCCAGGAAAGCAGGGCTCCATCTCAGACATAACAGTTATTCAGGAAGACAAACACCATAATGCCAAATGTCCCCCCTTTCCTTCTTCTTCCCCCGGTTTATATACTCAGCATGATGTCATATGGTATGGAATACCTCTTTGGCTAGCTTGGGTCACCTGTCCTGGCTGTGTCCCCTCCCAATGTCCTGTGCCCCTCCAGCCCTCTCGCTGGCAGGGCCCAAGAAACTGAAAAGTCCTTTATTTAGTATAAATGTCACCCAGCAACAACTAAAAACATCAGTGCATTATCAACATTGTTCTCACATCATAGCCAAAACACAGCACTGTACTAGCTACTAAGAAGAAAATGACACCAGAATCCAGGACACCAGTGTTTCCAGAAAGTCCAAACTTCATTTGCTCCCCATTGCCTAGACTCTCTTACCCATAAATCTCTAGGGATAATATCACTATTCCAGTGGAGTTGACATCATTTTTTTTTTTCAGCAGGAGCAGAATTTCACTGGAGATGAACATAGATGTAAGCAAGAAAGAGTATGTTGGATGATTGCAGTAGAGGTTGGTTTGGGCTTTGGAGCTAACATCCTCAGTTAAAGAGGGTTTCTTAATTATTATAGACCTGAAAGGTGCAATATTTCATGATATACTTTTTGTCTATGAAAAGCAGTAATGGTAGAGTACCTCCAAAATGTTTAAGCATTGTTTAGTTAGGCTGTGTATCCATCAACTAAAATTAAACTAAATTTCCTCCCCTGTATGTGCATAATAATATTTCTGTATCTCATAAAAGTCTTGAGGTAGTTAGTAAATGTTTTAAAAATGCTTTGTAGATAGAAAGTACAAAATATATACTTCAGTTTTTCATATTACAGAGTACAAACTAGTCATGTTTGGGTATCTATGAGTAGGTTCTATATCAGCCCTGGTATGTGAACAATTTTTTAAATTACGTAACCTTTGACAGAATGCTAGCAATAATATAATTAAAGATACCTATGTGGAACATGAAAAACAACAACTTGAAATATGTGCAGTCATATCATTGTGAGCTTTTGTTGTTTTTTGGCACTTTGCTACATAGTAGTTTGAGCTGTTTATTAACAAGACAGTGATAAGTGCATAGTTCTTCTTTAAAATGGGAAGTGAAAAAGTGAAAAGTGCATTTACTTTCCTTTTTTTTTTAAGGACTGAGGTAAATTTTGTAGACACAGCTTTACAAAAGTGAAGTTTCTTTGAAAGCATCTGACTGCTTGAAATGGGATTTAATTTAGTTTTGTAGAATTGCTATCAAAACATTAGAGCAACAGAATTAAATAATTTAGATATCTCATTACAAAATACATTCTGAAAAATTAAGCTCGGAGATAATGTGAATTGTTTTGATAAATACAAATAATAATATGCTGTTACTCTGGAGAAACATGTGTATGTGTGGACACCTATGTGTGTATTGTAAAGCAGAACTGACAAATTACAAAGAACAGAGGCAAGATTGAAGGACTGGGTTACAACCCTTTGACAGATTTCAAGTATTATGATCTGAATATGCAAGTCTCCAGGGTCAAATTCTTAATGTACTATTTTAACATGGATAAATTAAATTTTCCTTATTTCTGCATATGTAATTTCTTGCTTAAATAGTATGAATTCTATGGAATCTATTTGGATCTGGGATTGTGTCCTGCTTCTATTGAAGCCAATGGCAAAATTGCTGTGGGAGCATGACTGGATCTGTAATTGATAGGGTCGAGTGTTATTAGACTGTTACATTGGCACTCAATGTCATTAACATCAAGCAACAACAACAACAAAATCTTTAATAATTACTAATGTAAAATGAAATGTTGCTTTTATAATACTTTATGAGGGAGTGATAAAACAATTGAAAAATTAATCATAAGGGAAAATATAGGAATTTGAAATATAATCAGAGGAATCATTACAGTTAATTCATTTACATGTGAATACTGATGTTTTCCAGTGGAATTATAAAATGCAAGTGAAGTGAAATGGCCATTTTTATTGAAGACATTTTACCATTATCATCAGATGGAATTTAATTTGTTTACAGACTCAGTATTGGGCTGATCCATGTGGAGAGCTATTAACAAACTAAGGCTTTGAGTCCTGTTCGTAAAGCAGCAATTTCAGTTACCGTGATAAAAGTATTCAGGAAATATATGGAAATAACTAGAGCTTTATTATTGTTTTGTTAGCTGACTAAAGCAATGGCATTAGAACTACATACATTACATAAATATCAAACCAGTATGACTGACATAAAACATGTGGCTTACATTTTTGTCTTGACTACTTTACTGATGTACTCTGGCTGAAAGCAGAGTTGAATGCTGCATGAAAACCCACCATTGTTTTGATACTCACTTATTTGCTGTAGACTTACAAGCTTACACTACATTCATTCACACACATTTTTATATATATATATATATATAAAAAAAATAAATTTATAGGGTACAAAAGCAGTAGTTAAATGTTGAATAACTTTATGGATAACTGTTATTTTAAGACAATAGAAAGCACTCTAGCTTCTCTAAATCAGTTTATTTTTATTCTGCAGAGGACCCAAATATATAGCATTTCCAAATCATGCACCACAGCTTTTTTCTGAAGAGATGTTTTAATTTGGAAGGACAAGATACTTTCCACTGCTGCTCATCAACGTCTGATATTCCACAGTGTTAAGTGCTAGGTTTAAATTAGTCAGTGATATTATGGAAAGTTCTATGACATTATTTTCAGATCAGAATTCAAATATATAATTGTTTTTATTAATTTCCCTTGGATCATATTATATTTGTTTTGGAAGCAAATCTGCTACCTAGGTATCGTAAAGCTTGGAATATCAGTTGTTTCAGTGTCAAGCTTCCTTCATATTGCAGCAGGTTTAATGAATCAAATGCATGCTAGTCTAAGCTTTTTATTGAAAGTTACTTTTGAATGTCCCAAACCAGCAATTCCTAAACAGTAATCAAATTCTCTATTTATTGAAGGTTATTTAGAAGATTCTCATCACCTCTGCCAAGAAAACTGATCTAGACATTTCTGTTTGAGAATATGAAGCAAAAGGAAGAATATGTGTGGATTTCAAAGTACTGTATTAAGTTGTGGTATGAGAAGTACTGGGGAAATAGTTTGCTCTGATGCTCATTGTAGATCTATTACAAATTGTTTCTGATGCAGCTGAGAAAAATGCAGACCCTTAAAAAGGAACATGGACCTGTTGACACAAGTAGCAATGTGGACAAAGTCATGGTACTTAAGTCTACTTCAGCAGAAGTGTCTGAAGAATTGTCTACAAATGAAGAGATACTTCTCACTGAAGCAAGTAGTGGAAAAAGCAAATCTTCGGCTTGCCGGAGAAAGCGAAAATTCATTCCAGATGAAAAGAAAGATGCTATGTATTGGGAGAAAAGGCGGAAAAATAATGAAGCTGCTAAAAGATCTCGTGAAAAACGACGACTGAATGACCTTGTCTTAGAAAACAAACTAATTGCACTGGGAGAGGAGAATGCCACTTTGAAGGCAGAGTTGCTTGCTTTGAAGCTGAAGTTTGGTTTAATTACTTCTGCAGCCTATGCCCAAGAGATACAGAAACTCAGTAGCTCAACAGCTGTGTATTTTCAAGATTATCAGAGTTCCAAATCAAATATTAACTCATTTGTGGATGAACATGAACCATCTATAGTTGATAGCAGTTGTATTTCTGTTATTAAACATTCTCCTCAAAGCTCTATGTCTGATATGTCTGAAATATCATCAGTAGAGCATACTCAATCCAGTTGTATGCAAAACAACTGCAGAAGTCCTGAAAAGAAGTTCCAAATTATAAAACAAGAGCCCATGGAATTAGAGAGAGAGCCAAGAGATGACAGAAGTTCACATAAAGCATCCATATATTCACACTACGTGGGAACTACCTTTAACATGTACTTACCTTCTCCTCTGTTTCAAGTCAAGAGGTCCTCCAGTAATTCCCCCAGAACTTCAGAAACTGATGACGCTGCAGTTGGAAAGTCATCTGATGGAGAAGATGAGCAGCAGGTTCCTAAGGGTCCAATCCATTCCCCAGTTGAACATAAAAATATTTGTGCAACAGTTAAAGTTCCAGAAGTGAATTCTTCAGCTTTGCCTCACAAGCTTCGAATTAAAGCCAAAGCCATGCAAGTTAAAGTGGAAGCAGTAGATAATGACTATGATGCTGCACAAAAACTATCATCACCTATTGATATGTCATCAAAAAGACATGTTGAGCTTGAAACACACACTGCACAAGAATTGGTGCATTCTTCTTGCACTCCTTTCTCAGTTCAAGTGACTAATATCCAAGACTGGCCTCTCAAACCAGAACTCTGGCATCAAAAGGAACTCAATGTAAGAATTCAGAGTGGTTGCAAAACTGAAGTTGTTGAAATAAAAGACAGTATCTTTAATGTTTCTGAGTCAGAGAACCTGTATTTGAAGCTGGGCATAGCAAACTTATCTGCAGAGGTTGCTTCCCTTAAAAGACTTATAAATACACAACAAATCTCTACACCAGACTCTGGTTAAGTTACTACTGAATAAAGGCTTATTTTTGTTTTTTAAAAACAATGTAATTTGCAGTAGATCAATATGTTTTGTATTATGCTGACTTATCACTGGACTTGTGATGTTATTTCACTGTATTGTTCACAGTGTCTGGTGTCTGTGCACAATTATGGAGACTAGGATGTGTTATGATCATTATGCCTTGTGTATAGTCAAGTAGCTGGTACAAAGGCTATATATAGTGAACTTTGTTTTCTTTTTTTTCTTCTAAAGTGTGCAAGTTACCAGTTACAATAAAATATTGGTGATAAACACAAAACATCTATTCCGGTTCAATTGATTTTTATGAACTTGTAAAGATGTTGTTAATTAAATATTTAAAAAGGCTTGTTTCTTACACTGTGCTCAACTTATATGTTTGGGTATTGTTGACGCAGAAGGCTTGGACACAACTTATACGACCAATGTGATCAAGTTAGTGCCACTTTATTAAGGGATACACAGCAATTTATACTCTACAGATGCTATTAATAGACCCACACCAATTTATACCCCCAGCTAAAAATACACACGCTACGCATGCTTTGTTATGTACAAGGTGATAGGTTAAAACTACTCGTTCACACGCTTCCACCTCCCCTATGATTGGTCCCGGTGTGGTGCCCACACACTGCGACCCCCTTGTGCAGGCATCCTGTTTTTTCTCATCTTTCTGTCCAACTCTCTTATCTCTCTGTGAATACACAGTTTCTTTGTCTCCCTTGGCCTTGCATATGTCCTTCACAACACCTGCAGCTTGTTAGAGCTGCAGCCAACTCGGTCTGCTATTACAACAAAGTTACTTGGTCTGGATTGCTCCTAATATATCTGTTGTCTTCCAGCCACTCCACAGGGTTTTACAGCCAAACTTACACATATTTTAAATTTTATTTTTTTTCCTTAAGATGTCTTTTAGAAGACAATTGAAATAAAGTAGACATTTATAAATGAAACAGTATCCAATTCATAGCCTTAGCTTTCTTTAACTTACTTCTTAGTATGAATTAACCAAAAGTCACACAAATTCTACCACAGTAATTGTAATATCAAGGAACTTTTTCTCCTGTCTCAAATGAGAGAGAGGGTATCGGGTTTGCTGAATGGCTTACTATAACAAACTTTTTTCAGTATTATAACTTTGTGGTTTAGATGAAATTAGTTGTGTTGGACTTGTGCATCTTCAAGTTTTAAGACCCTTGAAGTGACAGAATTGGACAATGTTATCTTTGCCCAAGGGCTGTGCTTATGCCTGTACAGGCATGGACAGAAGTATGGTCAAAGGCTACTGGATCTGTAAACTCCGAGCTTAACTTGGCAAAATCTATATAAGGACAGGCAATAGTAAGTAGCAGCATTAGAAGAGATAATCTGCTATTTCAGCTCCCACTGTGGGGCATAACAGAATTGTAAGTATGAAATAAGGCTTACAGCTAATATGGCTTTGGTTTTAATGGCTTAGTTAACCGAACTGGAATACCCTGGCTGACTACAAGGCATTTTGCCAGGAATTCTTAAATATAAAACAGAATATGTGAAGAACAATCCAGATAGTACTAGCCCCTTAAAATTTGCATAGACAAGAACTTCTTCATATGATGACTGGACAAGGTTTTAGTGTTCTTGTCTGAGAAGAGCCATTAGAGCATGGAGATTGTATTGCATCATACCTCCTTGGCTGGGCTTACCAAAGTCTTTCATTTAAAAAATAATTTATAAATAGAACATAGATTTGGCAGAAGTCCTTCTCAAGATAATTCCCCATTTACTTCCCCAAGTACTAATAAATCAGATTAACAAATAAGTACTTTCTGAAAAAGTTCTTTATGGAAATGTTCCTTTATAAATAATGGAAATTAATGGACTTAAAATACTGACTAAGAAAACAGAATGGAGTTAGTGATTTTTAATTTCATACTTGACTAGAGTGAGAGGAAATTTGTCAATTCATTTTTTGGAATGTCTGAGTCTCTTCTGATAGCTCTGAAGTTTGGTCCAGCAACCAGGACAATGGCAAAACTCCCTGATGTCAGCAAGGCCAGGATTTTATTCTATAATTTTTCCAGGCACTGATGATTCACAGTTACATTCTGGGTGGACCTTGGCACAGAAATCACTGGTATAATTTGAATTTTTTGAGCCTTTTAATTGTTGAGCTGTATTTATGACATTGAAAGTTAATAACACAGAGAGATTCCTTTCTCAAAAATTGCCTGTTATTCTTTTCTCATGCCTTAATGATACAATAGACCCCATAGTCAGGCTCTATATAGATTTTGTAATTAATATAGATGACATCTCAGTGTTACTGAAAATAAGATTATTGCTAGAAAAAATAAATAAATACATTGAATGACAGGGATATGGGACACCAAGCAGTGATTGCTACTGGCTTTTTGCTTGCTAAATATCTTCTGTAAGTAAGCACAAAATTCTTTATATATTTTGTATATTATTTATCACATGTAATGTGTTCAGGGAGAGGACTTAAAAATCTCAGTGTTGCTATGTGTATAAGCCTAGATCTATTGTGTTTTGGGTTTTTTTTCAATTTATTGTTACTTGTTGTTTGTCATAACAGAAGATTATTATCCTTTTAGCTCATATTTTCCACTATTTTGTGTATTTCTTTTAAGCAATTAATACTTAAAAGCAATGGTGTAGTTAATTTGTTGAAGGGTGTCATTGCAAGTACATACTAGAACTATAGTGACTAAAAAATGTCTTTAGGGTATGCTTTCAAATGAGAATGTTAGGAAAAGTCATATATGGAAACTGGAAACCCCATTGATTTATCAATACAGAAATTATAATTTTTCATGGGAACATAGGAATTATCATGCCAGATAAGTTTGATTAATCCTGAATCTTGCCTCTGATAATTGTTAGTATGAATGGCTTTACAGAAAATTTTAAGAAAGCCCATGGAAAATAACTGTTGATTAACAAGGTAAGTTTTTTCCTAGTGACATCAGGTAGTGGTTGATTGATACTGTGAAGTGTGTGTCAGTCCCTCTTTTAAATCTGCCTAACTTCATTATTTATATATACAGTAATATATTTTCATGTTTAATCAGCATCTATATCTTTGTAGATATAAAAATTGAATATAGATATGCTTTTCTGAATATCTTGAAACTTCTGCCTTCAGTAAAGCTTATGTATTGCACAGGATAGTGATATATTTAAATCTTATTAGCATTATTCTATATAGCCAAATATTCCCTCATTCATGAATAGGAGATGGGTAAATGGCAATACCTGATTTATCTTCTCTTACTATTTTGTATGTTTTCACGATGGCCCTTATGTCAATGTGAGTGGTTCATGAGAATACATAGTGTTCATTTTCTGTAGAACTTAACAGAAATGTACAATTGCACCATAAACACATTTCTGAAGTTATATTAAAATACCAAATTCTAAAAATCTTTTCTACTTGCTAGTATACAAATATGCTTTTGAAAATAGGTGATGTACATTTAATTTAGCAGAAAACCCACAGAGAATATAATTAAAATATGGCCTTTATTAACACCATATTGTTTTTAAAATACTTTTACAGTTTATTGCACAATATAAGCTTGGTAACTACAAGAATACAGCAAAATATTTTTTAGTATTTATTGCATGAGAATGAGTAGCACATATTGTTACATTTCAGAATGCCAAGTTTAAAGTTAAAAATACTAGGCCAAATCCTGAGGTCTTTAACTTAGTGTCAGATTCTACTTTCCTTATTCAAGGGAACTTTTTAATGAGTGGAATAAGGGATTTACTCAAACTGAGTAGTATTGCCAGGACATAATCTTTACTGTTCACTCATGCCACATAGTTCTACATTCTAAGGCTAAGTCTCTTGTGACACAATAGTGATATGTGAGTCAATATTACTGGAGTTACAGAGAACTTACTCATGTAGAAAAAGAAGGCAGCCAGGTCTTAAACTATTATTTATTCTATGTCAGCTCTAAAAAGGCTGGGTGAATTATGAGCAAAAGCTCAAAGTAAAAGCATAGTGTTTATTTGCTTGAAAGAGAAAGCAGCAGAAGACATTTACTCTTATAACTCCAAATACTGCAGGAATGCATCTACACTTTTTATGATTCTGCCAGCTATTATCTGCATGCCAATCCTAATGTATGAAGAAGAGTTGTGGTAATTCCTCCTCCTCATCTCTCTTTTTTAAACACTATGGAGCTCCACAAGATTACAAGACCAAATGCAGGACCTGCAATTCTGCTATGATTTTCTGTGGGTTTTCATCTCCTGTAAGCATCTTTCTTGCCTTTGCTACATCTGAGAGATCTGATCTGAGAAAACCTGCATCAGACCAAGAGGTTCTGGGGAAACTACATGTGCATCTAATACTATTGACATTCAGGTGCCATGGTCCATTTTTCCTCCTCTCTCTCCCCCACCACCCACCCCCAAATATATACACAATTTAAAATGTCTGATAGCTATTATACTTTTCCATACTATTCAGATTCTTGGACGTGCAAATGGCTGAATGAGGCATCTAAATAATTTACACATGTAAAAACCTAAACTTATCTTGATATCTCTACGTGCCAGAGTCAGCATCCATTATATCTACATTTCTGAGACATGACATTAAACCTCTGTCTCTTTCTAACAATTTGGACCTCTGAAAATTCTGTATAGTATATAAATACACTGAGAATATAATGCATTGATTTCCACAGGATTTGTGTTATGTGGCCCTGAAAGCTAGGATGGTAATGGTATGTATATCAATCAGAAAATACTAAAGCAGGGGTCCTCAAACTACGGCCCGCGGGCCGGATACGGCCCCCCAAGATCCTCAATCCGGCCTCCGGTATTTACAGAACGCCCCCGCCCCCCCCCCCCCCTCCGCCGGGGGTTGGGGGCGGAAACCAAGCAGCCGCAGATGACTTCCTGCCACTTCATCCGCGCGCCGGCCCCCTATTTAAAAAGTTTAAGGACCCCTGTACTAAAGCATAATACTATATCATATAAAAGAGATGAAAAGATGATAAAATGTGATGAGAACCATTGTAGCAGAACAGTGTTCCTTTCTCTGGGCTCTGTTCTCATTAATGATTTAGAAACACTAGAGTGATTTTGGAGGAGAGCAAAAGTAAAATAATCAACTGTCAAGGGTTGATCCATGAATTAAAAGTACACATTTAACCAGTCCCAAATATACGCATCAACATCACGTGTACCTAACAACATACATGTGTCATGGTCTAACGCCAGCCAGCAACTAAGTACCATGCAGCTGCTCTCTTCTCCCCCCCACCCCCAGTGGGATGAGGAGGAGAATCGGAAAAAAGGTAAAACCCATGGGTTGAGATAAGTACAGTTTAATAATTGAAATAAAGCAAAATATAATAATAATAATAATAATAGAAATAATAATTGTAATTGTAATAATAATAATTGTAATGAAAAGGGAGATAACAAAAAGAAAGATAAACAAAACTTAAAGGGAACAAAAAAACAAAATCCAAACAAAAACCCCAAGTGATGCATAATACAATTGCTCACCACCTGCTGACCAGTGCCCAGCCACTCCCCCAGCAGCTATTCCCCCCTGGCCAACTCCCCCCAGTTTATATACTGAGCATGATCCCTTTGGCTAGTTCGGATCAGCTGTCCTGGCTGTATCCCCTCCCAGTTTCTTGTGCCCCTCCAGCCTTCATGCTGGCAGGGCAGGAGAAAGTGAAAAGTCCTTGACTTAGTATAAACATTACCCAGCAACAACTAAAAACATCAGTGTGGTTATCAACATGGTTCTCACACCAAATCCAAAACACAGCACTGAATCAGCTACTATAAAGCAAATGAACTCTATCCCAGCTGAAACCAGGACAACCCGGTCTCCCTGTCCTTCCACATTACCCACCAAGTACACTCAGGTCATTGAGCAAAGACAATCCCACAAACATGTTTGCCTTTTCCCATGGGAGGAGCAATCCACATTGCCTTCACCAGCCACTTCCCTATGTGCACTACAGGGACATTATCTCCTCCCACAGTATGTAGGGGTTTTGTTGGGCAGGACCAGGGCTGTTAGCAGATACTCTGGTGTTAACCAGCCAAGTGGCTTCTGCTAAATTTGTATCCCAATGCTTCCATGCCCCATTGCCCAAGGCTCTCAACGTAGTCTTTAACAGTCAATTATGTCTCTCAGTCTTTCCAGAGGCTTGTGGGTAATAGGGGATGTGATACACCCATTCGATGCCATGTTTCTTTGCCCAGGAGTTTATAAGGTTATTTCGGAAATGAGTCCCATTGTCTGATTCAATTCTTTCTGGAGTACCATGCTGCCACAAAATTTATCTTTCAAGGCCTAAGATGGTGTTTTGGGCAGTGGCATGGTTTACAGGGTATGTTTCTAGCCACCCAGTAGCTGTTTCCACCATGGTGAGTATATAGCACTTGCCTTGGCGTGTTCATGGCAGTGGTCCAATATAGTCAATTTGCCAGGACTCACCATATCAAAACTCCAGCCACCACCCTCTATTCCAGGGAGATTTTACTCATGTGGCTCGCTTGACTGCAGTGCATGTTTCACATTCATGAATGACCTGTGTGATGGTGTCCATGGTCAAGTCCACCCCTCGATCACGAGCCCATCTGTATGTTGCATCTCTCCCTAGGTGTCCTGATGTTTCATGGGCCCATTGAGCTACAAATAGCTCATTCTTACACTCCCAGTCCAGGTCCACCTTGTCACCGAAATCGGAAATCAAACCTCTTAACACCAATGTAGTACTAAGAAGAAGGCACTCCTTTATTTGCAGCGCTGGGTGCTCAGTGGAATCTCCACAAATCAAGCACAACTATGCAAATTTCACCATTACATTTATACACAAAAATTACAAGGTCATACACTACCAGTTACAATGATTGGTTAGTAATTTGCATATAATTATAATATCTGCTTTGTCATCCTCTTCTGTTACTACGCTTGTGCAGAGGAAGGGTCTTCACCTGGGCAAGGGTCTTCTTGACCTGTGGGTGTGTTTTTTAGTATTATAATGAAGGTAGTTCACTTCAGGACACCTTAAAAGTAAGTTTTGTTGCCAAGTTGGAAGGCTGGATATCTGCCTTGCCAAGTTGTCCAATAACTCATCCTATGCAGAATAGAACCTAGGTGCTCTGGTTATGGTCTAAAGAGTAAGGACTAAGGTTATTATGGTCTATAGAATAGGGACTTCAAGTAACACAGTCTCGGATAACAAGCAGCATAGCAACTCATACATCATTGGTTAATAAGTGCTAACATAATGCTAACATGGAGGTTAACTCTTTAAAAATCAGGATGTTCCTAAAGCTGTTTCACAAACAAACACAAAATATAGAAATTCAGAAAAACTTTAAGACAATCTGCAACAACCTGAGATATTTCAATATTGGCAGCCTTGTCTACCTGTTCATTGCGTCAATGTTCTTCAGCGGCACAGCTTTGGGCATATGAGCATCTACATGACATACCTTTAAACCCATGTTTTTTACCTGGGCAGTGATGTTCTGCCACAATGCAGCAGCCCAGGTGGGTTTGCCCCTGCGCTGCCAATTGGTCTTCTTCCATTGTTGTAGCCACCCCCATGGGGCATTAGCCACCATCCAAGAGTCTATATAGATATAGAGTACTGGACACATTTCTTATTCAGCAATGTCTAGGGCTAGTTGGATGGCTTTCACTTCTGCAAACTGACTTCACTCCCCTTCTCATTCAGTGGCTTCAATGACTTGTTGTGTGGGACTCCACACAGCAGCTTTCAACTTTCAATGGTTTCCTACCACACAACAGGATCCATCAGTAAACAAAGCATAATGCCTTTTATCTTCTGATAACTCATTATATGATGGTGCCTCTTAGGCATGAGCCACTTCCTCAGGTAATTATGCAAAATCTCTGCCTTCTGGCCCATCCATGAGTTCTTCCAAACTTCCTGAGCGGTTGGGTTTCCCCAGTTGAGCTCATTGTGTAATCGATGCTACTCACTTACTCCATGTAGCACTATTTGCGTGATGTGTAGAGGGAATGTTTCCTTTGAACATCCAGTGTAGCACAGGCAAGTGAGGTGCCAAAAGGAGATGTTCTTCTGTACCAACAATTCTGAAGCAGCTCAAATCCCCTCATATGCTGCTAATATCTCTTTTTCAGTTGAGGTGTATTGGGATTCTGATCCTCAATACTCCCGGCTCCAAAACCCTCATGGTTCACCTTGGGTTTCTCCTGATGTTTTCTGCCAGAGGCTCCAGGTGAGACCATGCTCCCCAGCTGCAGTGTAGAGTACATTCTGAGCAGATGGTCCTGTCCAGACAGGCCCAAGAGCTACCGCATGAGCCGTTTCCTGTTTGATGTGCTCAAAGACTTGTTGTTGCTCAGGACCCCACTCCAAACAGTTCTTCTTTCGGATAACTCAATAGAGAGGGCTCACAAGCTGACTATAACCTGGAGTATGCATTCTTCAGAACACCACAAGGCCTAGGAAAGCTTGTGTTTCCTTCTTGTTAGCTGGTGGAGACATAGTTGCTATCTTGTTGGTCACATCCATAGGCACATGATGAGGTCCATCCTGCCATTTTATTCCCAAGAGCTGAATCTCCTGTGCAGGTCCCTTGACCTTGCTTCTTTTCATAGCAAAACCAGCTTTCAGAAGAATCTGAATTATTCTTTTTTTCCTTCTCAAACACTTCTTCGGCCTTGCTGCACCACACGATGTTGTCATCAATGTATTGTAGAGGTTCAGAGGCATCACTCTTTTCCAGTGTGGTTTGGATTAGTCCATGACAAAAAAAAATAGAAAATTGATTCCAGGTCTATTGGACATTGATTCCAGGTCTATTGGACACTCCTCCACATAAGAGCAAACTGTGTCCTGCACTCTGCTGCCAAAGGGATTGAGAAAAACACATTGGCAATGTCAATTGTAGCATACCACTGGGCTGTCTTTGACTCCAGTTCATATCGGAGCTTTAACATGTCTGGTACAGCAGCACTCAGTGGTGATGACTTTGTTCTGGCCACGATAGTCTACTGTTAACCTCTACCCTCCATCAGACTTTTGTGCTGGCCATATGGGATTATTAAATGGTGAGTAAGTCTTGCTGATCACTCCTCGGCTCTGCAGTTGATGAATCATCTCACCAATTGGAGCCAGGGAGTCTCGGTTTGTGCAATATTGCTGCTGGTGCACCATCCTGGTAGCAATTGGCACCTGCTGTTCTTCAACTTGCAGCAGTTCCACAATGAAGGGATCTTCTGAGAGGCCAGGCAGGGTAGATGATAGCTGTTTGATCTTCTCTGTATTCACAGTGGCTACACCAAAAGCCCATCGGTACCCCTTTGGGTCCTTGAAGTACCCTCTCCTGAGGTTGTCTATGCCAAGGATACAAGGGCCCTCTGGGCCGGTCACAATGTGGTGCTTTTCCCGCTTGTCCCCTGTTAAGCTCACCTCAGGCTCCAATACGGACAATTCTTGGCATCCCCCATCACTCCACAGATCCAGATGGGTTCTGTGCCCCTATAACCTGATGGCACCAGCGTACACTGTGCACCAGTGTCTACCAAAGCCTTATACTTCTGTGGGTCTGATGTGCCAGGCCATCGAATCCACACAGTCCAGTATACCTGGTCATCCCTTTCCTCCTCCTGGCCGAAGGCAGGGACCCTCTATTCCTGTTCCTGGTCAGAGTATTCACTGTCTGACCCTTGCAGTGCCAGACCAGAAGTCCCCTCACCAGGATCAAGGGAGGTGATTTCAGTTCTTCTGTTTGGGAGAACACTGATTGCCATCTTGTGTCTCTACAGCCACTATGCTGACAGCCTTCTTGGGTGACCCCTTCTTAACAGCTGTCTTCCCTCTCAGTTCATGTACACGGGCTTCCAGCTTGAAGGTGGGTTCACCATCCCACTTCCTCATGTCCTCCCCCTGGTCACTCAGGAAGAACCACAGTGAACCATGTGGCATGTACTTGGGGCTCCCTTTCCCTCTGGCTGGGCAGGAGAAGACTGATTTCTTGGGGTGCCCCTGACAGACAAGGTGCTTGCCCGTAGGGATAAGGGAGTACAGAGATTTTCTTCAAAGTTTTGGAGCCAAGAAGACACTATCTCGACAGGTGGTTTATCCATATCCAGGCAATACATCGTTGCCAAGCTGTTAGAATATGATGCTGGGGCACTTTGAATCACCTTCCTCCACATGACCTGTGTGCACAGGACATCCTCTAGATTTTTGGAGACATCATCATCATCTAGATCACTGTAGATGACTTCCAGTACCGCTAGTTCTCTCAGGTACTGGATGCCTTCCTCAGTGGTAGTCCACTTTCCTTGGTAATTCACAAGATCTTCCTTGAATGGATATCTCACCCTCACTCTTGAGAAGAGCCATCTCCAGAGACTGAATATTGCTGTCTCTTTTTCCAATGCCTCTCTCAGTTCCCTGGTTTCTAGCAAGGGATCCCAGCTGTTGGGCTTCCTTGCCTTCCAATTGCTGACTGTCAGACCCCTTATCCCAGCATCAGAGCAGCCAGACAGCAATCCACTCACCCTGGCTGCTGGCTGTAATCTTTCCGCATGTCTTGAAGTTCTTTTGAGGTCAAGGACTGGGTAGTTTCTACTTCTTGTCTAAATTCTCTCACTCCTTCCTCCAATTTCTTTGTCAAAGGACCAGTCCCTTGATCAAAGCTTTCCTCTTCTTCCTGCTCCCTTATTAATCAATATGGTCCTGTTGTTCTTCTTGTCCACCATTTCTTTTTCAGTCCCGGGGCAATTACTCTAGTTGTTGTTGGTTGTGTCCCTATCTCAATCATGGTATCCTCAGATGCAGTTTGGGTCCCTGCCTTAACCATAGTCCTCTGAGAGTACTGAACTGTGACTCAATAGGCCCAGGCCAGGCCCCAGGACAGTGCTAGAAGCTGCTGGTTTTCATTGGGGTAGGCAAGGCACCCTTCTATCAGGTGATGTGTCAGTGTGCCAGGGTTGCTTGCCTGTTCAGGTGTAAAGTTCCAGTCTATGGGAGGTGATAACTGTCCTAGGAATCTGCCCAAATCCTTCCACACACCCTGCCACCCTGGGACCGGCCACCTCAGGGCACATTTCAGTATTGCCTCACTCAAAAGTTGTCTTGTCTTACACCAGGAAGAGACCAAATTCCACAAAACCCATAATATGCCAACAGAATTAATTAACAGTATTAAACAGCTCACATAAGGGTGAGCCTGCATAACAAAACCATCTACATCAATCCTGGATGGGAAGAGGGAGTTGTATTCCCTCATCTTCCCCACAAGATAGCTCCCCCAGCACAGCAAGACCATCAATGCCAGGGCAAAGCACATAGCCGTTATTTCTATTGACACATTCCCAAGCTTAGCAAAATAGAGATAAACAGTTCAGCCAACAAAGTCCGTGACCCACACAGGAGCTTGCCACTTAATAACTACTATAGCTATAGCACACATAATATAAAACTGCTGTTGTCTTGATCCCCACGTTGAGCGCCATAAAGGACTATGGTGGGTTGACCTTTGTCACCAAAACTGGTATTAAGAAAACTCCTTAACACCGATGTAGCATTAAGAAGCAGTCATTCCTTTATTGCAGTGCTGGATGCACGAGGATTGCTCCACCCAATGTGCATGCTGTATGTTTAATTCAAACAAAATTATATAGTCCACACTTATGTTTATGCATTACATTTCTCAGAAAAATCATACATATTCATTCAATAGGTGGTACTATGTTAATTAAGCATTGTGTATGCTCCTTACCGGTATCTTGGAGTCTTCTAAGGGGTCTCAAACAATAGCTGAGCCTATAGTTACAGCTGATTGATCATCGAACTTTCATTTACTTCCCTTATATGGAAAGTACAAGGAGAGCCCAAGTTCATTAATTACCTATACAACAGTCTCCTCAGCTACTGTACAGTCTCCTCAGAAACTGTAAGTTTTAAATTATTCTTTCCCTCTTGGCATAAAATTACACAACCAGGGTTGGTAAGCGTCTCTCCATAGTGATTACACTTAAACAAACAATATAGTTACAAAGCTAAAACTGACTATATTACATGGTAACACTTTGGCTGGATGCTTGGCTCTATCACTCCCCTTCTCAGCAGAAAAGGGGGGGAGAAAATAAGATGGAAAAAACCCCGCTTGTGGATCAAGATAAAGGCAGTTTAATGAAGCAATAGCAAAAGTCACATGTGCAGAAGTGAAGGAAAACCAAAAGATGTTATTCTCTACTTCCCATCAGCAGGTGATGCTCAGCCACTTCCCAGGAAGCAGGGCTTCAGTAAGCATAGTGGTTGCTCCAGAAGACAAATGTCATAAATAACAAATGCCCCACAACCCCTTTCCTCCTGCTTTGTCTTAGCTTTTATTGCTGAGCAGATGTCACATAGTATGGAATATCCCTTTGGTCACTTTGGGTCAGCTGTCCTGGATATGTCCACTCCCAAGATCTTGTCCACCTACAGCCTACTGGCGAGAAGGGGGAATGTTGGAGAGACAGCCTTGATGCTGTGTGAGCACTGCTCAGCAGTAGCCAAAACACTGGTGTGTTATCACCACCTTTCTAGCTACCACTACAAGCACAACACTATGAGGGCTGCTATGTGGCTCAGCTAGACCCAATGCAATGAACAATCCTGATTTGATGATATTGCAAGGTAGTGTTAACAGGCACAGAAGGAACAAATAGTCTCTCAGGTGGATTGTCCTGGTTTCAGCTGAGATAGAGTTAATTTTCTTCTTAGTAGCTGGTGCAGTGCTGTGTTTTGGATTTGATGTAAGAACAATGCTGACAGAACGCTGATGTTTTTGGTTGTTGCTGGGTAATGTTTATACTATGTCAAGGACTTTTCAGCTTGGAGAGGGCTGGAGGGGCATGGGAAATTGGGAGGGGACACAGCCAGGACAGCTAACCTGAACCAGCCAAAGGGATATTCCATACCATATGACGTCATGCTGAGAATATAAGCTGGGGGGAGGAAGGGGGGATGTTTGGTATTATGGCATTTATCTTCCCAAGTAGCTATTACACGTGATGGAGTCATGCTTTCTTGGAGATGGCTGAACACCTGCCTGCCCATAGGAAGTAGTGAATTAATTCCTTGTTTTGCTTTGCTTGTGTGTGCGGCTTTTGCTTTACCTATTAAACTGTCTTTATCTCAACCCACAAGTTTTCTCACGTTTACTCTTCCAATTCTCTCCCCATCCCACTGAGAGGAGTGAGCAAGCAGCTGCTGGGGTTAAACCATGAGAGTGATGCATTAATATACATAAATTTCTAGACCAACAAGAAATTTTACTGTAAATGCTAGCAAAACAGTGCAAGATACATGAAAATTAAGAAGAAAATCCATGCCTTGTATCCTTTATTAGAATGGTACAAGCATGCTACTTATAGGCAAGTGTGAGAACTTTTAACATAATAAGAAACAGAATATAACAGCAAATGTCATATCAGAACTTCCTATAATTACATTCATGGTGACACAAAAATATGTGAGGCTCCTCTGGAATTTTCTATGTCTACATTAGGTCCCTTTTATATGCTTTATGTAATATCTATGTACTAGTGTTTTCAGGTATGGGAAAAATGTGTGGCCTGCAAATGACATCCAGAGGGAACACTAACTCATCTACAGTCTGAATTCTTTATAAACCATGCTGTTTTGCCAGAAATGTCTCATCTTCTTAACAAGCATAGGATTGTGGCTGAGAACAAAACTGACTTATCTGCCTTCTAAAAAAAAATTGCTACAGACTCCTCACTTATCTATTTATGATTGTGTTTGATGTGATAAACAGTCCACTAGCATGTCAGAATGTGCAACAAGTCAGCTGGCTCTCAGAAGATTACTTTATATATACAAAGTGATATAATGAAGTTGAGTAGAATGAAAATTGTGAGCCTCCAGGAACCATTTAATAACTAATTATTACAATGTGTCCATGTGACACTTATTAATCTGGTGCTTTCATCATTTAGCTTGCTTCCTTGCAAGTCTGCAGTGTTTGTTTATTTTTCTTCTGATAACTCTTCTCATATAAAACTCATGGGATAAAGCTCATTAAGGAAGATACTCTCTTCCTGTTCATGTTTGACTTCAAGTGATCACAGATACTTGAGACTCCAAACTAGTGTCTCCTGTCTCCACATCACTTCTTTATAGTGTGGCTGGAGTGAATTCATACTGCAACTTTCTCCCTCTGCATTTGATAGAACTTGTAACAATTGCATGGAAACATTTTCCTAAAGGATCTCTAGAGTGTATCAGGATAACAATGGCTTAAAATATACTGCTGCTCAGGATGATTAATGCATGTCCCCCAGTCCCTAAAGATCTTTTTTCCCTCTTGTCCATTCATATAGCCATATCTTAGACTGCTTCTCTCGGTAACAGCAGCGATCCAATAGATTGCTGTTTCATTTTCCCACCCATTGCAGTTAGATCAGATTCCAGCTTCTGAAATTTTCCATAAGCTGCTGAAGCTATATCCTAAAATAAGGAAATTGCGGGGTTATTAGTTCAGTCCTTGGTCAGTTTGAAATGTTTCTTTCTCTAGTAACTTGTATATCTTTATCTCCTCAAAAAGCATTTATGGGTATCTGAGCATAAAGGAGTATTCCTAATTTAAAAAAATATATAAATTTGAACTGAGCCTAAAGAAACTTGACCTCCCAGTTTATTACTGCACTCCAGTTCATACCTTTCAATATCAATTTTGAATATTATGGTGTATTCCATATACAAAGGATATCTTCTGTCTAAATTTTTTCATGGCTCACATAGTGAGCTAATCACAATTCTATTATCTTACTGTGACTTTAATATGACAAATTTTCTGACAACATTGAATTTACATGATATTTACATCAAACAAAGGAATTGGAAACCAGCCTTCAGCAAGGATCTCATTTTATTATGGCAGAACATTTTTGTATAATATTATTGGTGTTGGCAACAGGAAGAATATAAAAAAGCAAAGAAAAAAGCAAAGAAAACAACAGTTAGTGTATTCTTGGTCATGTAGCTGTGGTTTGATAGCTCAGGCCATGTTTGTTATTTATTATACAAGTCTTTTTTACAGAATGTGGTGTTATAACTGGTTTTCAGTATTATTTTCTTTGTCCATTTCAGCTTTGTTAAATATGTCTCTTTACCATCTCTGAAAATGCTGGACTCCAAAAACTGTAGTAATTATTTTTACTTCATGTGATCAAAACATTTTTGTTGCCACTGTGAAATCTGTAGAACAGGAAGGAAAATGTGCTCCTTCGAGAGGTAGGGAAGGGCTGGGACACCAGACAATCTATTTTTTTAAAAAACTGCATACAATCAGTTTTATTTTCACCTACTCCCTTTTCAAGTATCCCTGAATCAGCTGATGTTACAGTCCTAAAAAACATCCACAGTGTGGTGCCCTACATATGACAAATGAAGATTTTCCTGAACTGCAGCAGATTCTTTCATTTGAATTTCAGTCAGGACCATTCATGGTTATTAAAGCACTTTGGTAAAGGAAAAAAGAAGCAAAACTACAGATGTCTGTAATTTGTATTTACATTTGAGGATGACTAAAGGTCCAAGATCAGTCTGCAACTCAATAAGAAGTTAAGTAAATATGCAGTCACGGAAAAAAAAATTCTACACTGGGGAAAAGATTCCTTTGGTTCTTTTCATAAGAATTGCTAGATGGCAACTTTAATTTTTACAAGAACTTTGTTACAAACTTTGTGCTCAACTTTTTTAGTTTATCCTGTCAAGCAGGAAGTACAACTATGTACACCATGAGAGGAACATTTCTGTTTGTATGACAAATGTCACTTGAAAATGAGCTTTGCTTTAAATTTAGAACACTGTAAACACATCAGGAGAAACTAGTTTTGATAATTTGCCAAATATTGCACAAGTATTTAGACTAATAAATAGTCTTATATAACAGAAAGTGTACTGTATATTTTATGTGTTCCCACAGTTTTTAATAGAAAGTCTCATCCCTTCTGTTTCACAGATGTTTCTGAAGAATGAAAAAAAAACCCACTTGATAAAATAGTATATATTATTATCAAAAAGCATTTCAATCATCAGCTAAAGATTTAGGAAACATTAATGCAATATAAATAGGAGTACATTTTAATCAGAGGATTCTGCTCACTGATTAGCCCTTCAGATCCCAGCTAAAGTTATGTCTTACTGAATAAAATATGATGCATAGTTAAAAGATAATCATAGGACCTAACATCTCATTATTTTAATTGTTTAATTTACACAGTAAGGCATATTCAAGCTGGTAGCCAAACCAACTTGTCTCATTTCCTACAGCATCATTAAAGCATGCGGATCAGACCTAAGAATATACAATGTACCAAATGTTCTGTCTCACACTGTCCTTACCAAGACTATAGTATGCACAGAGCACTTGGTTTGTTTTGTAAATTTGTGCTAGACTCTCCCTTTTGTATCCAAAATGTCACAGGAAGGAAGCAAGCCCAAACAACCTCCATGTCTTTAAGGCACATATAAGCTCTCTTATTATAGAATCATAGGATCATTTAGGTTGGAAAAGACCTTTAAGATCATCAAGTCCAACTGTCAACCCAGGACTGCCAAGTCCATCACTAAACCATGTCCCTAAGCACTGCATCTACGCATTTTTTAAACACCTAGAGGGATGGTGATTCCACCACCTCCCTGGGCAGACTGTTCCAATGCTTGACCACCCTTTCAGTGAAGAAATTTTTCCTAATATCCGATCTAAACCTCCCCTGGCATAACTTGAGGCCATTTTCTCTTGTCCTGTCACTTCTTATATGGAAGAAGAGACCAACCCCCACCTGCCTACAACCTCCTTTCAGGTAGTTGTAGAGAGCACTAAGGTCGCCCCTGAGTCTCCTCTTCTCCAGATTAAACAACCCCAGTTAGTTATGTTCCCTTACCATCCCACTCAAAGGGCTCATAACAGCATGGAACAAGCAAAAATAGTTCCAAACATAGGAATAATATTTGTAGTATTAGCTCTTCAAATAAATTGGGGGGAAGGAACATTACATCAGAGTATGCATTTATGAATTTGAGTTATCTTATTTATCTTTATTTGAGTTTACAGGAGAAAGATTGTTCTGTGGTTGACAGAGGTGATGGACTGAATTCTGCAGAAATATGGTGTGGCCTTGGGGAAGGTACAGAACAGTATGCAGACTGCTCAACAAGTTCTTGGAATGAGTTGGTAATATTTTTTGATGCAGACAGTGAAGTATGCAAGTAGTGAAAGAACTAATCAATGAGGTTGAGAATGTGAGAGTGCAAAGTAAAATGGAGTGACCATGAAATGGCAGAGCTAATAATTTTTAAATAGAGGAGAAAAGTAAAATAAAAATAGCAGTCTCAAATAAATGTAGATAGAGATCGGGAAGACAAATCAAAGGGGTAAAAGGTTAAGAAGAACTGGCAAAGAAATTATACTAAGGACACAAAGTAGAAGATGGGGAATGTAGAAAGAGAACAATTTGCTTAATCATTGGCAATAAACAGAATCATAGAATCGTAGAATGGTTTGGGTTGGAAGGGACCTTAAAGATCATCTAGTTCCAATCCCCTGCCATGGGCAGGGACACCTTCCACTAGACCAGGTTGCTCAAAGCCCCATCCAACCTGGCCTTGAACACTTCCAGGGATGGGGCATCCACAACTTTTCTGAGCAACCTGTTCCAGTGTCTTATCACCCTCACAGTAAAGAATTGCTTCCTAATATCTAATCTAAATCTACCCTCTTTCAGTTTAAAACTGTTACCCCTTGTCCTATTGCTACAGGTCCTACTAAAAAGTCTGTCTCCAGCTTTCTTATAGGCCCCCTTTAGGTAATGGAAGGCTTCAATAAGGTCTCCCTGGAGCCTTCTCTTCTCCAGGCTGAACAACCCAAACTCTCTCAGCCTGTCTTCATAGGAGAGGTGTTCCAGACCTCTGATCATTTTTGTGGGCCTCCTCTGGACTTTTTCTAACAGGTCCATGTCCTTTTTATGTTGGAGGCTCCAGGCTGAACGCAATACTCTAGGTGGGGTCTTAACAGAGTGGAGTACAGGGGGAGAATCCCCTCCCTTAACATGCTGGCCATGCTTCTTTTGATGCAGCCCAGCATTTGGTTGGCTTTCTGGGCTGCAAGCGCATATTGTTGGACTGTGTTGAGCTTTTTGTCCACCAGCACCCCCAAGTCCTTCTCTGCGGCGAATGAAGAGACGGGACGCAGCTTGATGCAAGCAAATGTCGATTTATTGTACAGAAGCACGCGTTTTTATACACTTTCAGAAGCTGCGTGTTTTAAACTAATTGGTTCTTGAAGCTAAGCATTGCATACTAGGCAATCCCTGATTGGTGGTTAACTACCAGCAATTAACCACAAGGTGTTACCTTTCCTTGGCGCCATCCGTCTCCCACTCCCCCGTGCTCTGCAGACATGCCCCATCATGTTAATTGTTGTCTAGACAAGCTCGAGCACATTCCCCTCAGCTAACTGATTGCCATGCATGGTCCTAGTTTCCAGCCCGCTCCTGCACTTCTCCTCAGGGCTGCTCTCAAACCATTCTCCACCCAGCCCATATTGATACTGAGGGTTGTCCCAACCCAGGTACAGGACCTTGCACTTGGCCTTGTTGAACTTCATAAGGTTCACATGGGCCCACCTCTCAAGCTTGTCCAGGTCCCTTTGGACAGCATCCCTTCCCTCCAGCGTGTCTACTGCACCCCTCAGCTTGGTGTCATTGGCAAACTTGCTGAGGGTGCACTTGACCCTGCTGTCCATGTAACCAACAAAAAGATGTTGAACAGCATTGGTCCCAGTATGGACCCCTGAGGAATGCCACTCATCACCGGTCTCCACGTAAGCAAAGCGTACAGAAAGATAGTGGAAACGGTTCAGTTATATAAGCACATATAAAGAAAGTCTGAAGTAGAAAATGAGCTATAGATGTCAGTAACAAGAAATCATCCTATAAGCTTATGAGCAGCATGATACTGAGAAGGGAATTGTTGCTCTACTACAGAAGAGAAAGAAGCTAATGACAGACAATGCAGAGAAAGCTGAAGGGTTTAATGCTTTTTTTTGGATTGGTGTTTTCTAATAGAAGTTAATGCAAGTAAGTACATGGCCAAGACAGTACCTATGTAGGATAGAATAATATTAAGTGAACTGGATGCTTTCAAGTCAACCAAAGATTTTTATCATTGGACTCCCACAAATTGTCCTGTAAGATTTTTGCTTAAACAAACACCTAAAGCTGTCTCAGACACTGGAGTAGTTGAGAACCTCTTGAGAACTGGGGTGATGCTCTGGAAAAGAAGCTTCTTTGCTTCTTTTAAAAAGGGGAGGGGAGAAAACCTGAAAATATATAGCTCAGTTTGATTTTTTAAAAAATTCTGAAATAAATAATCAAACACACTATTTGTAAACACTTTAGAGTTAGCAAAGAAACACCTGTTATATATCTTAAAGTACTACTGTAAGGCTTTTCTGTGTCACATGATGGATACTATGGAAGTCTGATCAAGATGAAATCACCATAATGGGGATGCAGAAGTAGTAGTATGACGATGTCTTGTTGTAATGGTTTTGGCTGGGATACAGTTAAATTTCTTTTAGTATGCTAGTATGGAGCTATGTTTTGGATTTGTGCTGCAGTGTTGATAATACAGGGATGTTTTAGTTATTGCTGAGCAGTGCTTACACAGCATCAAGGTCTTTTCTGCTCCTTACACTGCCCCATGAGTAGGCTGGGGGTGCACAAGAAGTTGGGAGGGGATGCATCTGGGACAGCTGACCCCAACTGACCAGCAGGATATTCCATACCATATGATGTCATGCTCAGCAATAAAATTGGGGAGTGGAGATTGGCAGGGGCTGCCATTGCTCAGGGACTGGCTGGGCATTGGTCAGTGAGTTGTTTTCTTTTGCACCACTTGTTTTTCTTGAGTTTTATTTTCCTCTCTCTTTGCTTGTTGGTGGCTTTTATTTTCTTACAAATATATTTATTAATTATTAAGCTGTCTTTATCTCAACCCACAAGTTTTCTCACTTTTATCCTTCTGATTCTCCCCTCATCCCACTGGGGGAGGGAGTGAGAAAGCAGCTGTGTGGTGCTTAGTTGCTGGCAAGGGTTAAATCATAACACTTGTGAAGAGTTAGGAGTTATTTATTATAAAACAAACACTAAATCAAGTGGGATTTTATGGGACTCTCTTCTTAGGTCCATTCTGTTTAATATTTTCATTAAACGTGAAAATGTAATAATGCATTTATTAAATTTGCAGACAATGTGAAGCTGAGAGGGACTGTCTGTAAAGTGGAAGACAGGTTTAAAATTCAAAATTATGATGGCAAAACTGGAGAAATGATCTAGAAGCAAATGGGATAATATTCACTAGCAAACCACTATATTTAGACAAGAATGTTCAATTGCACAAATGCAGCATGAGCCGCAACTGGCTCAGGACAGGCCTCCATGGAGGGGACCTGTGGCTTATAATGGATTGCAAGCTGATCATGGGTCAACAAGTTCATGCTGTTGAAAAAAAGCATATTGGAATGTATAAACAGTAATACAGCTTACAAGATACACATAGCAATTCTTCTGCATTATGAGGTTTTTAGACATTTCCAGTTTTGGGCACCACATTCAAGAAGAAAAACATTAAGCAAAATCCAACCAATGGTAGAGAATCCAGAATAGAGCCATGAGAAGGAGGTCATCAAATGCGGGACCTACAGGAAAGAATGGGAAAAAATGAGGTTGATTAACCTAAATAAAAAAGAGAAGACTGAGGAAGAGAACAGGTAAGAATCTTCAAGTACATAAAGCATTACTGCAAAGAATAAGGTAATTATTTATTGTCGGTATTCAGGATGGATAAGATGAGAAATAATAGGCTTAAACAACAGCAAGAAAAAATAGGATTGGACATTTAGGAAACCTCACAAAAAGGATGGAAAAGCACTAGACTAAATCGCTTGTGGAGTCTACGAAGTCTCCATTGCTGGAAATTTTTAAGAACAGCTTAGATGAGGATCTGTCAGGATGTTATTTTCCTGGGAGAGGGGATAAATAGCTCCATCCCTTGAAGATCCTTTAGACCTGCTTTTGTGCAGTTCTGTAATCTGGTCTGCCCCAATTGCTCATCTGCTTAACAGAACTTTCGTGCCTTAGAAATCATTGTGTATGAAATTGATATTTGTCATGCACTTGGGAATAATGCTGATCAGATTGGTGTCTGAGTACAAAGAATCAACGTTTAGGTAAATGTCAAGGAATTAATGGTCTTATCTACAGCTATACAAACCATGTGTTCTTTATTTCCCTACTTAGAGGTCTGAAACATCATAGGCTCAGCTGTATGTGGATTTGCTCATACCAATAATATAGCAGATTGGAGATGATGGAGATCTGATTTACTGGTATGTAGACTAGGGAGTTATTCTCATACTTCTTACTAAGAGGGGGTAGGAGAGCTGTATTGAAGTTTACAGTCTGGCTTTTATTAGGTGTTAGTTGCATCTCTATAGTTGCAACTCAGAACTTACAGAGTGAAGTTTAATATAATTGGATGACATTTTCTTATTCTAACATATAAAAATGCATATGTGGATTTTGTGATTTATTCTGGATCTGCCTTCAGCCACTATTGAAAACTTACTGATTCCTAATACATTAAAAAGTCAGGTAGTGTTTTAGCTATCTCTGCTCCTGGAATGCTTTTTGAATTGTGGTTCTATTTAAGAAATATGTGTCTATTATAATGACACTTTTTGAAGTGATTCTTTAACTTCTAAATTATTTTAATTATCTTTGAGTTGCTATCAGATCTTGACACAAATGCTATCAGATCTGATTCCTAGCTAATTAAAGACTTTAAGACCTCATCAATAACTTATTGAAATCTCAATTTATTACTACTATTACTTTATTTTAAAGCACTAAAAATAATATTGGTAAGAAGACCCCTTTCTATCTTGAAATAGAATTATTTCATTGGATCAAAATTTGTATACATATCTAACTAGGAACTTGATTTACTTCAAACATGCAGATAAAAAGAAAACTTATTACATATCTAAGTGTTATTTCACATCTGTAATGTGAAAAAGCTGTATAATCCAACAAAAAGGTTTTTGAAAATTTTTAACTAGGCTATAGTAGTAAAAAAATTATGAGTTACTTTTGGAAAGTGTAGGAAGAAAAGAAAGTTCTAATTCCTTTGAGTAGATAATTTTTCTGAGCCCATTTCCTTACTTGGATTTCAGAGAAGGAATCACAGATACTACAGCTGGAAAAATCCAGTTAAGTCACGTCTACCATCAGTGCAGAATCTGTTCTTCAATATTTTTCCAGGCTAATTTAAAAACTCTCAAATTATTTATTTTCAGTTCATCCTATGGGAAATACTCACTGGGAAGCTTTTGCCACTCATTCCCAGTTAGGCTTGCCTCAGCCTCTGTCCTGGTTTCAGATGGGATTGATACAAAGATCAGCAGCATCCAAACCCCCTTGACTTCTAACTTTCCTCACTGAAGTGGGAAGCTAGGTGCGGCTGGGTGAGTCCAATATAATAAAACTCAATAACAGCACACTGTTGTTAAGCAAGGCATTCTTTATTGCAGCACTGGTGATAGTTCCACCATAAGTGCTCCAACAATCTGGCAAACTTTCAGAGACTATATACCATAAAGTTATACATATTAACAAGATTCCTGAAAACTAGTTTACATAAACATGAGATTTAAATGTCTGATCTGCATGCACAGTCATCTTCTCTGGTGATCTCCGGGTGGTCGTCGGGGTCTTCAGATGAAGGCTTGTAGTCTTCTGCACTACATCCCCTGATTGGCCTTTACTTCTGTGCAAACTCAGTTCTGTAGACCATGTCCTCCTAAGCTGTTGTCTTTCTCTTGTAACTTTCTTCCTGCACATCTGTTATCCAAGCACCTCCTTGTCTCACACCCATCAGGAGACTCTTTTGTTCAGTTAAGTATCTAAGGTACTTACTATATCTTCCTTGTTCTCGGGGCCTTAACCCTTTCAGGATAGAGTTAATTTTCTTCCTACTAGCTGGTACAGTGCTGTTTTGGATTTAGGATGAGAATAATGTTGATAACACACTGATGTTTTAGTTGTTCCTAAGTAGTGCTTACTCTAAATTAAGGACTTTTCAGTTTCCCATGCTCTGCCAGAGAGCAGGTGCACAAGAAGCCAAGAAGGAGCAGAGCCAGGACAGCTGACCCAAACTAGTCAAAGGGATATTCCATACCATAGAATGTCATGGTCAGTATATAAACTGGGGGAAGCTGGCTAGGGCCTGCTGATTGCTGCTCAAGGACTGGCTGTGTGGTGACGCAAGTCGAGGGGAACTGAAAAAAAGCACTATGTCTGCGTGGCTGGGTTCGGACAAAAATGGCCTTTATTGTTTATACAAACTATTTATATATCTTAGACAGTACAGGTGTTAGTCCCTGATAGGTTTTTGTGTCCTTCTTCTCGCTTGCTATTTGCTGTTGCTGTAGGTGCCCGTATGCTGCGGTTCTAAGTTCCGATTCTTCACATCCTGTTTACATACCTTACAATTTGTGGCTGTCTTAAAGGTACACGGCTAAGTCTTTGAAGTCAACTAACCTGTCTGCAGATCCCAACAATTCCCCCTTTTTGTTTTTGAACAGCTAGTACCAGGTTTGTCATGTTCTGCAGGGCCCTTGCAAACATGACGCCAACCAAGGCAATAGCAAACAAACAATACTGCCAATTGAGTGAATAGATGCCAAAAAGGCTGACATTTTATCATATTTTGGTAATATGTTGCTGCAATGGGGCGCCTAAAATCCACGCAGCACATACCATCAAAATCCTCACAGCCATGTTCTTGAGCCAACAACAAAAACCCAATAGTTGCTTTGTTTTGTATGTAATGCTGGCAAATTTGACTCACATTCTTGACTGCCTAACAAACAAGGTGATTTAACTTTTAATGTTTTCCCTGCTGTTACTTCGAATAAGAGAAGAACCACTGCAATACGTTCCCATCAGTTCCATAAATCAACTACATCATTACATGCTTCATCCAAAGTTATATTGCGTTTAAGCGCATTATGCTTATCAACATGTTCACGTGTTGATTTATGTGGGTGTCATGGTCCCATCATAGCCTCCTATTACATTAGCATGTACACAAAGACAACTATCGACATTCAAAGTGCAAACAATATTGACTTCTTTTGGGTTAACATTATACAGAGGTAATCAGTTATCGAAAATATCAAGACTTTCAGTAAGATTCTTCATTCCCCACATACATTCACTTTTTTGCAACAATGTCTGCAAGTCAGTTTCAAGGAAGGGCACACCAAACAAGGACTGGTTCAGTAAGGAGGCCACACATTAGTTGTTGGGTTGACTGGCGGCAGCAGCGCTCCCACGATCCGGCACGCTAAGCTCAGGCCGCACACAGCGAGCAGGTGTCCATTGAGGACCTTCATCTGTACAAACACAAGCATAACCTCTCCCCCAAGTTAACAATTCATACAGTCCTGACCAATACCCGGTATGAGGGTCTTTCATGCGTACTAAGACACCTTCATGCTTTTACTGTTTGTCACCAATTGACACAAAATGTCGCACAATGGGAGGCACCACATGGTCGGCAGAGATTTCCAGAAAGTTCAAAACATAACATGCTTTCTCTAATTGTGCCTCTGGGGTCATTCCCTTCATTCCCTTTTTTTTTTTTTTTTTTTTTTTAAGTTAGTGCAACTTTATTAATAGACTCACACCAATTCATACCCCCAGGTAAAAATACACACGTTACACAGGCTTTGTTATGTAAAAGGTGATAGGTTAAAACTACTCGTTCACACGCTTCCATCTCATCCTAGTTTCTACTCATACTCCCTTAAAGTTATTTAACACTTTGCTGCAGGATCTCAGCTGCACATCATTCAAAGCAAGGCCAAAACTGCATGTTATCAATGTCAAAACAACCCGCTGTCTCTGTTCCGTACAATTCTACAATTCCTTGGGGTTTTTTTTTTTTTTGTTTTTGTTTTTGTTTTTGCTTTTTTTAACAGCAAAATACATTTCAGCCGCTGTAATACAGTATAGACAGCTTTTCTGCGTGACAGAACACAGTCACCCCGTACTGCAAAACAATTTTTTGAAAGTCCTGTACTACTTTCCAAGCAAATGGTGTATGAACATGAGGATTACCAGCAGCCGCATCTCCCAGTACAATAGGATATGCATGCGGTGCATCGGTGGAAGGCTAGGAAGATCAAGGAGCGGACCGGTCCGCCTATCTGTTCTACTAAATCCCAGTTCCCATCTCTTAATGCCCCATCTCTTACAGCCCGCCAAAATCGCCGAGGGTCGCGCGTCATTACTGTACCACTGGAAACTGGATTTTTACCACCTCCACCTTCTTCATTGCCTGTGACTGATAACGTTGGCGTAGCTGGAACCGAATCCGGGTTTTCGGCATTTCCATCCTGCGCAGGCAGGGCCGGAGCGGAGGGGGCGGGCGGGGGGACCAGAGCCAAGGGGGGAAGGCGTGTGGGCTGGCACAAATGTTGGGGGGAGTTAGGGGGGCTGGGATCGGTCCGCCGAGGTTTCTGCTTGTCCTCGGAATCGGAATCAGTATCCAGCATAAGTCAATGCAGTTGGACAGTTTTAGGGGATTCGGGGCATTGGGGAGTGGCATCTGGTAAGGGACACGGACTCTCCCCCTCCCCCACCCCCTCATCCTCTTGTCTGTATTCTGGAGGGGGATACAGGGGAGGTTTGAACGATGTACCCTCATTCGCATTTTGCTGACTTTTGAAGCTCCCACTCGCATCTTGCGGACTCTGCAAGTCTTGCATTTTGCTGATTTTGCAAGCCCCCACTCGCATTTTGCTGATTTGGCAAGCCCCCATTTGCATCTTGCTGATTTTTGAAGCCCCCTACAACATGTCTAAGCAGTCCCCATGTAGGCAAAAGCCCCGGCGCCTTTTTGTCCCCTTTCTCCAGAGCTTCTGACAGTGTTGATCCTAAATTAGCCCAGGTCGACACACTAAGAGCAGTCGCGGGGGACACTTCCACTCCATGTGTTCTGGCCCACAATAACATATTTTTTAATCGAAGCCCATCTAAAGTAATTCCACGCTTCTCTAATACTAATTTCCACATAGATAGCACCATGGTATCTTCTTTAGATAACTTACTCCCCATGCTGTCCCTGGTGGCTCACCTTACCGGTGTCACGTTCTCCCGGGGTCTTGCAGCCGCTCGCTGCGCTACTCCGCTTCACCAGGCTCTGCCTCCCCAGGAACCCGCTGGTCACAGTCTCAGGATCACTCCTGACACCCCTTACCGGGGTCACATCGGCACAGTCTCAGGGTCTCTTCTTGATACCCCTTAGTGGGATCCCATCGGCATGTTGGGGTCACCAAATGTGGTGACGCAAGTCGAGGCGGACTGAAAAGAAACACTATGTCTGCGTGGCTGGGTTCCAGCAAAATGGCCTTTACTGTTTATACAAATTATTTATATATCTTAGACAGTACATGTGTCAGACCCTGATAGGGTTTTGTGTTCTTCTTCTTGCTTGCTATTTACTGTTGCTGTAGGTGCCCATATGCTGCGGTTCTAAGTTCCGGTTCTTCACACCCTGCTTACATACCTGACAATTTGTGGCTGTCTTAAAGGTACACGACTAAGTCTTTGAAGTCAACTAACTTGTCTGCAGACCCGCTGCAGACCCCAACATCTAGGCACATAAAATACTAGCCACTTGGTATATATTTTTTTTATTTTCACATACCAGTTGTAAAGATCTTGCTTTCCTACACAGACAAAAGATGTACATTGAGGGGTATGAGTAGAAAATAGGTCATGATGAAACCATTTTGACAGAACAAACAGTCCTTAGTTTATATGGATTTCAGTTCATCTATTCTTGTGTCCATGTGTCATATAGAGAGACTGATTATTTAATCTTTTGCTCTGCCTTGAAAATTAGGGTCATAATGTCATTCAGATTCTATGATACTAAAAGAGTTCTTATATGGAAGAAAATAAGTTTTAATTGAAAATGCTTACTCAGCTTATCAAAGTATCTTATTTGATTTTAGGGAATATTTAGAGAGGAAAAAAAGCAGGAAAATATAGTTAAGGTTAGTATGTAAAAGATAACTTAGTCTAATGAAACTGAATAGAACATCAAAAAGCCCCCTGTGTTTTCCCCATATGAGGTAAAAATTAATGTGAGGCATTTCTTACAAAGTATGAAATATATGCAGTAGATCTTTGCAGTACATACTGTGAATCATAAAAGACTAGAATAGAAAAGCAATGCACATAAATACATTTTACATAAGAGCTTAAAATTTATCTTCAGAGTAATTTCTGTATAATGTATCATATTTTTCAGGCAGTAATGATGCAAGTGATTTTCTTAAAAAATGCTGCAGCTTTTAGCAAAAAAGTAAACAATATCTTAACTTTTACATATTATCTGTAGTCCATCCACTGTAAGCTTAGTAATTGCATTTAGGCATAAGCCACTTCAAAAAAACAAGAAAAAGAAATTAGCTAAATAGAATGGAAATGTAATTATGCCATTCAAAAATGTAATATTCATCTTAGCTCCTGGCTTACTCATGAGCAGTAATAAAAAATTGCATCTGACTGTATTTGGTTTAAGTGACAAGGCTTTTGTAGCAGGGTGACTGTAGGCGTGGATTCTGTGAGAAGACACCAGAAGCTGCCCCCATGTTGGACAGCTTCAGCTGGCTCCAAAATGGACCCGTTGCTGGCCTAAGTGGAGCCAATCAGCAATGTTGGTGGTGCCTCTATGATAACATATTTAAGAAGGGGAAAACATGAGAGAAATAACTCTGCAGAAACCAAGATCTCCTCCCAAGGAGAGGGAGGAGGTGTTCCAGGCACTGGAACAGAGATTCCCCTGTAGCCTGTGGTGAAGACAATGGTGAGGCAGGCTGTCCTGCTGCTACCCATGGAGGTTAATGATGGAGCAGATATCTACCTGCAGCCTGTGGAGGACTCTACACAGCATGAGGTTGATAGGCCTTCAAGGAAGCTGCATCCTGCGTAGAATCCACACTCATGCTCCTGGAAGTGCCGGGGGGGGGGGAAATTGGACCACACTGTTCCTGAAGGACTGTAACCTGTGGAAAAGAACACAGGCTGCAGCAGTTCCTGAAGAACTGCAGCCCATAGGAAGGATCCATGTTAGAGAAGGAGAATAGAATAGAATATTTCAGTTGCAAGGGACCTACAATGATCATCTAGTCCAACTGCCTGACCATGCCAGGGCTGACGAAAAGTTAAAGCATGTTATTAAGGGCATTGTCCAAATGCCTCTTAAATGCTGACAGGCCTGGGGCATCAACCACCTCTCTAGGAAGCCTGTTCCAGTGTTTGAACACCCTTCTCAGTAAAGAAATGCTTCCTAATGTCAAGCCTGAACCTCCCCTGACGCAGCTTTGACCCATTCCCATGCATCCTGTCACTGGACACCAGGGAGAAGAGATCAGCACCTCCTGCTCCATCTCCCCTCCTCAGGAAGCTGTAGAGAACAATGAGGTCACCTCTCAGTCTCCTTTTCTCCAAACTAGACAAGCCCAGAGTCCTTAGCCGCTCCTCATAGGACACTCCTTCCAGCCTTTTCACCATCTTAGTTGCCCTCCTCTAGATGCATTCAAGTACCTTCACATCCTTCTTAAATTGTAGTGCCCAGAACATCACACAGTACTCAAGGTGAGGGCGCAGCAATGCTGAATACAGAGGGATAATCACCTCTCTGTACTGGCTGGTTATAACTGTGTTTGATGCACACCAGGATGCTGTTTGCCCTCTTGGCTGCCAGGTCACACTGCTGACTCCTATTGAGCCTGCTGTCGACCAGCACCCCCAGATCCCTTTGTGCAGGGCTGCTCTCCAGCCACTCCTCTCCCAATTTATATTTGTGCCAGGCATTACTCCATCCCAGGTGCAGATCCAACATTCGACTTGTTAAATTTCATGCCATTGAAAATTGCCAAATGCTCTAATCTATCTAGATCCCTCTGCAAGGCCTCTTGTCCCTCAAGAGAGTCACCAGCACCTCCCACCTCAGTATCATTGGCAAACTTGCTAATGGTGCATTCAACTCCTGCATCCAGATCACTGATAAAAATATTGAACAGAACTGGCCCTAGAATTGAGCCCTGAGGAACATTGCTGGTGACGGGTCACCAGCCAGATGTAGCCCCATTCACTACAACACTTTGAGCCCTGCCCTTCAGCCATTCTTCACCCAGTGCTCATGTACCTGCTCCATCTCACAGTTGGACAACTTGTCCAGAAGGATGCTGTGAGGGACAATATCAAAAGCCTTCCTAAAATCCAGAAAAACTACATCCACTGCCTTCACTTCATCCACTAAGGTGACCATATCATAGAAGGATATCCAATTAGTTAGACACACTTTCCCTTTGTGAACCCATGTTGACTGTGCCTGATAATTGCATTGTCCTTTAAATGCCTTTCAGTAGTACTCAGTATGATATTCTCCATAATCTTTCCATGAAGTGAGCTTAGACTAACAGGTCTCTAGTTTCCTGGGTGTTCCCTCATGCCCTTCTTGCAAATTGGAGTAATGTTGGCTAGCTTCCAGTCAGCAGGGACCTCCCCAGGCCTCCCCAGACCTTTGGTAGATGATCGAGAGGGGTCCTGCCATAACATCTGCTAGCTCCTTTGGTACTCTGGGATGAATCCCATCAGGCCCCGTGGAGTTGTGAACATTCAGCTAATACAACTAGTCCCTTACAATTTCAGTGTCCACAAATAGAAAGTCACTGTTGCCATGGGTCGGGGTCCTCCGCCTCGGAGGACACTGGGCAGCCCAAGGTCTGTCATTTTAATATTAAAGGCTGATGCAAAATAAGCATTGACTGCCTCTGCTTTTTCTTAATCCCTATTAGTCAGGTGACCATCTTCAACAAGTATCGTCCAATGTTTTCTTTAGACAACTCTTTCTATTAACATACTTAAAAAAGAGCCCTTGTTAGGTATCTGACACAACGCTGGCCAGTTTCAACTCTACTTGAGCTTTGGCCTTTTGTTTCTTCTCCCTGCGTTAGGAACCATGCCTCTGTTATCTTCCTGCGGAGCCTGACCCTGCTTCCAGATATCATACATTTTCTTTTTTTCTCTTTTGCTCCATGAAGAGTTTCCTGTTCAGCCAAGCTGGTCTTCTGCCCAGCTTGCTTGACTTATGACACAGTGGCATTGTCCTCTGCCTGTGCTTTAAAAGGTGGTTCTTAAAGACTGACCAGCACTCATGGGCTCCCTCAAAAACAGATCCCCTGGGTACTCTACTAAGTAGCTCCCTGAATATCTTAAAGTTTGCTCTCCTGAAGACTAGGGTAGCAACTCTGCTGTCCTTTTTTCTCATTACAGTGAAAATTTTAAATTCAGCCATTTTGTGATCACTGTGGTCAAGGACAGCCACCTACCATCACACCTCCCACGAGTCCTTCTCTATTCACAAACAACAAGTCTAGGAGGGCATCTTTCCTAGTTGGCTCACTGATACTTATGATAAGAAGTTATCTTCCACAAACTTGAAGAATTTCCCAGACTTGCTTATCACAGCAGTATGGTATTCCCAAGGTTGATGTCTGGGAAGTTGAAATCTCCCATAAGGACAAGGGCTTCTGTTCCTGAAATTTCTCCTAATTGCCTATAGCATAACTCATCAGTACTATCATCCTGACTGGGTGATCAATAGTAGACTCCCGCTACATCTCCTTTGTTTTCCATTCCCCTAATCCTCACCAAGAGGCTCTCAACCACATCATCCCTATCTGTAAGAGCTGTACAGCCAAACTTCTCACTTGTATACAGAATTCATCTCCTCCACCTTGTCTGCCCTGCCTATCCTTCCTGAACAGGCTCTAGCCCTCCACCCCAGCACTCCATCATGAGGCTCCTTCCACCAAGTCTCCCTAATACCAATGATATCGTAGCTCTGGGAGGTGACTAATGCTTCAAGCTCATCCTGTTTGTTTCTCATTCTGCGTGTGTTGGTGTACAAGTGTTTCGGATACACTCCTGAGCCCTCCATGCTCCCTGGAACAGTGTAAATGTTCTCATTAGCATTGGCGCCCTCAGGTTGTTCCATGTCAACCCTTGACTTACCTGCTGCAATCCTGTTGGTATCCCCTTCCCCCATGGATTCTAGTTTAAAG
This sequence comes from Falco rusticolus, assembly GCF_015220075.1. Taxonomy (NCBI): domain Eukaryota; kingdom Metazoa; phylum Chordata; class Aves; order Falconiformes; family Falconidae; genus Falco; species Falco rusticolus. The sequence goes on along the minus strand of NC_051209.1, from coordinate 9,551,711 downwards.
CCCTATCAAACAGTCCTGCCAGTTCAATAGAAAAGAAGCATTTCCCACATGGGGACAGGTGAATCCCATCAAGGCTCAGCATACCTTGTGTCTCAGAGACTCTTCTGTGATTACAAAATCAAAGTTCTCACGGAGTGTCGTAGTTTAACACCAGCCAGCAACTAAGTACCATGCAGCTGCTCACTCGCTCCCCCCTTACTCCCAGTGGCATGTGGAGGAGAATCTGGAAAAAAGGTTGCCAATACAGATCTACCTGAGCTACTTCAGTCTTAGCAGCCTGATCTACCTGCTAGTTGTTTAGATGTTCTTCAGTGGCCCAACTCTTGGGTATATGCACATCTACATGACATACCTTTACAACCAGGTTCTCGTACCAGGCAGCAATATCTTGCCACAGTACAGCAGTCCAGATGGGATTATCCCTGTGCTGCCAATTGCTCTGCTTCCATTTCTGCAACAACCCCCACAAGGCATTTGCCACCATTCCATGAATTCAGTATAGACATACAGTATTGGCCATTTTTCTTGTTCAGTAATGCTTAAAGCCAACTGGATAGTTTTCACCTCTGCAAACTGACTCAATTCAACTTCTCCTTCAGCAGTTTCTGCAACTTGTCGTAGGGGACTCCATACAGCTGCCTTCCACCTCTGATGCTTTCCTACAGTACTGCAGGACCCACCAGTAAACAAGACATACTGCTTCTCATTTTCTGGCAATTTATTATACAGCGGGGCCTCTTCAGCACATCATCTCCTGCTCTGGTGACATTCCAAAATCTTCATGTAGAGGAGAACCTCTCTTTGAACATCCAGCCCAGCACTGGTAGCTGGGGTGCCAGGAGGAGCTGCGTTCAGTACCAATCACTTCCAAAGCAGCTCGAATCCCTTCATAAGCTGCCAGTATCTCTTCTTCAGTTGGAGTATAGCAGGCCTCACATCCTCTATATCCCCAATTCCAGAAGTCCAAGGGCTGGCCTCATGTCTCCCCTGGTGCTTTCTGCCAGAGGCTTCAGGTAGGGCCAGTCTCCCTGACTGTGGTGTAGAGCACATATTTAACCATCTTACCTAGTCTGAACCATCCCAAGGGTTCCGGCTTGACTTATCTCTTGTTTAAATTTGTTTAAGAGGCTTGCCATACTCACGGCCCCATTTAAAATCATTCTTCGTCAGGATCACTTGAGAGAGAAGTCTTACAATCATACTGTACTTTGAAATGTTCATTCTCCAAAACCTAGAAAGCCTGAGTTTCGTTCTTTTGGTCGGTGGAGACATAGATGTTATTTAATTGATCACAACCATTGGGATCTCACAACGTCCATCTGTGCCATTTTACTCCCAAAACCTGGATTCCTAGTGCAGGTCCATTGACCTAACTTTTTTTAATGGCAAACCGCTTTCAGAAGGATTTGGATAATTTTCTCCCCTTTCTAAAAATTTCTTCTTCTCTATTGCCTCATTACAATGATGTCATCAATGTATTGCAGATGTTCCAGAGCCCCACCCTGTTCTAGTGCAGCCTGGATCAGTCCATGCAGATGGTAGGGCTGTGTTTCCACCCCTGGGTAGTCGATTCCAGGTGTACTGGATGCCCCTCCAAGTGAAAGCAAACTGCAGTCTGCATTCTGCTTCCAAGGGGATTGAGAAAAAACATTTGCAATATCAGCAGTGGCATACCACTTGGCTGCTTTGATTCCAGTTCATATGAAATTCTAACATGTCTGGCATGGCAGCTCTCAGCGGCAGCATGACTTTATTCAGGCCATGATAGTCCACTGTTAGTCTCCATTCTCTGTTAGGCTTTCACGCTGGCCATATGGGGCTATTAAAGAGTGAACGGGTTCTGCTGATCACTCCTTGGTTCTCTAGTGGTGAATCAGCTTATGGATGGGAATCAGGGAGTCTCGGTTGGTGCGATATTGCCGCCGGTGCACAGTTGTGGTAGCGATTGGCACTTGCTGTTCTTTGACCCTCAGCAACCCCACAACAGAGGGGTCCTCTGAGAGACCAGGCAAGGTAGATAATTGTTTAATGCCCTCTGTCTCTAAGGCAGCTATACCAAAAGCCCACCGGTACCCTTTTGGGTCCTTGCAGTATCCTCTTCTAAGATAGTCTATGCCAAGGATACATGGAGCATCCGGACCAGTCACAATGCGGTGCTTTTCCCACTCATTCCCAGTCAGACTCACTTCAGCCTCCAATACAGTCAACTGCTGAGATCCCCCTGTCACTCCAGAAATACAGATGGGCTCTGGTCCTTTATAGCTCGATGGCATTATAGTACATTGTGCACCGGTGTCTACTAAAGCCTTATACTTCTGTGCGCGTGATGTGCCAGGCCATCGAATCCACACAGTCCAATAAACCTGGTAGACCCTCTCCTACACCTGGCTTGGAGGCAGAGCCCTCTAGACCTGGTCAGGATTCTCCATCTTGTAAAATGGATTAGAATTCCTTCCATAGGATCAGGAGTAAGATCAGCCCTTCCACTCTGTCTGGGAAATTGCCCCTGGAGACTGGAGCACAGCCTTCCTGGAAGTACCCCTATTTATGATTGGTTTCCTTGCAATTCACGTATCTGTGCCTCCAGGGTTGAGGTAGGTTATCCATCCTCAGGCTACCACACGTCACAGGTGCTGTAGTCCCCTATCTTCCCTCAAGCAGAAGCGTACTTACTGTTAATAGCTGAGATGTAGTCCATACAGGGGGGAGTAGGATCTATCCTTGTCGAGTCACTGGACCAAGTCTCTCCTCAGATGAGATGTGGGAGGTAGAGATGTTATCTTTGTAGTGCCCAGATTTGGCAAGCCACTTCATCCACTCTTGGTGCCTCTTCATCTCTCCAGCTCATCGCCAATGAGTTGGCATATGACGATAGGCACTACGTAAATTTTCATCTCATGGTCAGTGGATTGGTCTTTGTCAGTATCTGTGGGTAACTGCACATGTTCGGTCATAATAAATCATCTCTTTCAAGGCTAATTCCTTCAGGTATGGATACCTCTCTCTATTGCAGTCCACTTGCTGGGCAACGTGTAATATCCTCCT